>NC_044034.1:342408794-342504119 GCF_901765095.1 Microcaecilia unicolor
GAATTGATAATCTTGAACCAAACACTACCTATTGCTTGAAGATCAAAGCATTGTTATATACTGGAGAAAAAGAGAGTGCTTTTAGCCCAACGTACTGTGTTCACACTGAAAGTGAAGGTAAGCTGGATAGCTCCTCTGTCAGTATTTTATAAATTGCTGGTTCCCAAACTATGAATCGTATTTTCAAATGGGGGTCACAAAATCATTGGGACCCGATGCTCAAATCAAACTTGGCTTTCAGTGTTTCATTTAGACTCATTTTGGCCCGTCTAGATGAAACATTTTGCATGTAATGCACAGAGGCTTTTGGCCCACTGCTTTACCATGCACAGAAGCAGTGACTGAACGTCCTATGTTAATGAGCTTGCTAGTATTAAAATGAGCTCATTAGTTAAAGCAGGGTACATTTCTGGAAGATACCTCAGGATGGGTTAGGAGGGAAGGGGAGGGTAGACTGGATGAGTATGATATAGAATGAAGGGAGTCTGTGAGATGGGGAAAGGAGGATGACATTCAAAAACTGTGATGTGTTAACTTGTTGACTCACAACTTTGGCATACGATGGAGGAGACATGGAAAGTAGTGAAACAGGCATTACATGTACTGACTACAGAATGTTGACAGCATTCCATACTTTTATTTTCATTTTGAACTTGCTGAACAATACTATGGTCACTGATTGATACAGTCCAAAGGTTCCTATAAAGCTTTCTTGACAATAATTCTGTACAGATTTTCTCTTTAACATTGGATACAGTCAATAAACATATTAAAGAAGGGGAAGGGGGTTGTTGCTTCTCATTTCTTGGAAGGGGGGGGGAGGGGGGAGGCAGTAAATGTTTTAAAAAAGTGATGGGATAGGCATGTTGTAAGTTATGTTGTTAATATAGAAATATTGGAAAGGATATAAAATGTAAACATTTCATATGCTTGAACTGGAGTATGTCCATCAATAAAAACCGTTTGTATATAAACAAATCAATAATACACAGAGTAAAACAAGAGACATAATTATTGGAGATTAATATAAAAAGTTTATTGGTTATGCAATTGTCTGGTAATAGTACAGGACCACATTCATGAATACTTAAGAAGGAAAGGAAGGGGGGGAAGTTTGGGGGGGAATTGGATGATAGAAGTTTTAGGTTCATTAATATATGACGGAATTATTTGTTATTAGATTTATGCTGATGGATACAGAATTGTCTACCACGTGATCTCATCAATAATAATTGTTGAAATATTAAAAGTTAAATATAGAGTACAGTAAAAAGGGGGAGGGGATAAAAGTTATATATAAAAAAATTTGATGACTGTACGCAATGCTATATTCTTGAAATGTTACTTCGTTGAGTTCTGTAAAACTGCATTGATGCCGCCATGTTAAGGTGGATTTGTACTTTTTGACTTGTCATCAATAAAAACCGTTGAAACATAAAGAAGGGGAAGGGGGAACTGAAAATGTTGATGATAGATGTTCAGATGTATTAGTACAGGTTTGAAATGTTTACTATCAGAGTTATATGGATTGGCGTGATATTGTATCATTTATGCATGCATCAATGATACAATATTACAACTAAAAAAAAAATGAGCTCATTAGTGGTGCTGTGCAATGCACAGAGAAATGCCGCATGTGAAAACCTCTGCCTTAAGAACTAGAATCTACTGACACCTCTTGAGCTGTCAGTACTGTCCTGTGCTAACTTTCCTGTCCCCGTGCCTGAGTGCTGATTTGGCTCAGGCGCTGACAGGAAAGTCACGCCGTGGACCCTTACACCCAACCCCAAATAAATTGCTTGTAGGCAAGTGACCCCCCACCCCCAGTGAACATGGGCCCTAGTGGTCTAGTGATATCCAGCCCCTTCCAGGTGCATCCTGGGATGCGCTGGGAGGGTCTAAGTACCATATAAGAGGAAAAAAAACTCCTTATATGGTACTTAGGCTCCTTCCAGTGCATCCCAGGATGCACCGGGCAGGGGCTAGGTGCTGCTATTTTGATGAGGGCAGGCCTAGAGGCAGGAGGGCATAGGCATTCCTCCTGCTTCCATCTAAAGGTATGTGGAGAGATCTGTGGGGTGGGATTTCACTAAAACAACAAGGCCATTGCTCACTACATCTGTGAAGAAAGCAGGCTGCCTTGGGCCTTCCCTCACTGTCCTGCCCTCGTGGAAACAGGAAATTACATCTGAGAAGGACGGGACACAGTAAGGGAAGGCCTGAGGCAGCACGGCTGTTACAGGTGGAGACACGTTGCCGCTGATTCAAAGATTTTAAGAATGCATGCAGGGCGGCAGAAATGGTTGGCAAGGGGGCTGTTGTGGGAGGGCAGATAGGTGGCGACTGGGGCTCAAACTAACAGCTGAGGGGGGCTGAGGCTGGAACTTTGAGCTACTGGTAAGCATGGCTTGTGGGGTGCCCTCCAGAGGTCGATGCCTCCGCCACACTGGGTTGCGCTGGCCCTGACAAAACCACAAGTTTACATCCACCGGTTCTTGTTTTCAGAATTTGAGTGGGGTGTGGCCTCTCCCCTCCCTCTTGCTGCTAATTTTGGGTGGTGGTGGTTTTTTTTTTTTTTTGCAGTCATCTAGAATCAGGTGAACTTTCAGATGCTGAAATGGGGTTATGTCAGCTAAAAAGTAAAGGTTTTGGAAGCTGAGTTTAGTCTGTTAACATGGAATTGCATCCTGTGAGGATGATGGCACAGGAGCCACGTTTCCAAAATGATTGGGAGAGTTAAACTCAACACAAATTACCCCTTCCAGAACACAGTGAAGTAGTTTACTCAGTTTTGAGGGTGCCGAAATACTGCACCCACAAAACTGGCACTTATGGTTGATGGTACTTCAACTGGCCAACCATGGTGACTGGAGTCTTAAAGGGCATTTCTGTAACTGAGCACCCACAGTTACATGCCCCTTTATGTACATGCGTGTATGCATCAAAAAGCAGCATTTATGTTCGTTAATACCTTAAGCGCTGTTCTGTAAGGGCACACATAAAATGCTATTGCATGCAGACGTAAGAGGCATAGGCAGGACTCCAAATTATATGTAGAACTTACAGGTTACTGTAAGTTATGTGCACCCTTGCTGCATTTAGGTGTCTAGAGTTAATGTCAAGTCTCTGGCTGGGAACCTAGATTTAAGGCGTGCCAATACCAGGTTTTACTAGTATTTTTTTATCATTCAATCATTTTTATTGATGACAACAACCGTACGTTATGCTTGGAACAGTTACAATCTATCAAAGCCAGAGAGAGTAATTTGAATAACAGCAATAAGATAACATACATATTACTGTGTAAGAAATTAGGTAGATAGGTCAGTAGAATTATTTACATACCACAAAATAAAACAGGTTAAGATATAATGATAATGTGATTAACATAATCAAATTAGAAGGGATCAGTATTAGTTGGTTTTGATATAGAATGGAATCAAGTCATTAAGGAGGATTTTTATTGTAAGTCTCTTTGAACAGGTGCGTCTTCAATAACTTCCGGAAGGTTGTCAAGTCATGCGTTGTTTTTGTAGCATTCGGTAGTTTATTCCATGATTTTGTGCAGAGGTATGTGAAGGTAGATGCTTATAGTGATTTGTATTTGAGTCCTGTACAATTGGGGTAGTGGAGGCTTAAGAAGGTACGTGATGAACTTTTGATGTTTCGTGCATGTAAGTCAATTAGGTCTGACATGTATGATGGAGCTTCTCCATGGATGATTTTATGGGTTAAGGTGCAAACCTTGAATGCAATTCGATCTTTTTTTCTCTGAGGGGTTTGGCGCTCTCATACTTCGCCTTTCCGAATATGAGTCTAGCTGCGGTATTTTGGGCAGTCTGGACTTTCTTAATGGGTTTTTTTCTTTGCATCCTGCGAAAATGGAGTTACAGTAATCCAGGTGGCTCAGTACTAGCCATTGCACTAGTTTGCGGAATACTTCCCTTGGGAAAAAAGGTTTCACTCTTTTCAGCTTCCACATAGCAAAAAACATGTCACATTCTTCGCATGGCAATCAAGGGTGAGATTTCGATCAATAGTAACACCCAGGAGTTTTAAGTTATTCACGATAGGGAGAGTGTGGCATGGTGTATTAATATTGGCGTAATTAGTCTTGTTAAACTGCGATGTTGCTCTGAGTTTTTCATTATATCGTTGTTGTGACCTTTGGGGAAAATGATATCACCATGGATAATAGAAGAATAAATCAAAAAAGTTCATGCGTTCTTAACTTGAAGGCAGTTTAAAAGAAAAACAAAATATTAGAAAAGGAACATCCTTCTTGCTGTGCAGTTTTAACAAACACTTTTCCCCATTGTTTTCTAGATGCAAATAAGGTGCCTCGCCCTGAGAACGTGCGGGTTCATGCATTAAACAGAAACTATGTGCTAAAGTGGTATTGGAATGAAACATATGGTGAAAATGTGACCTTTGCTGTGGCATTCTGCAGGTATTGAGAAGCTTTTATCTGAAAATTACTATGTTAATTCGTTTCATTTATTGTTTTGGTCTGGTACCTGGAAGGTATTAACTCTTTGCAGTAGTATATAATGCCCACGCATAAAAATTATCCTCATCACGTATACTAGTGCAACTTTCTTTACTAAATATACAGTGTGTGCAAATCCTATATAATAATTTGCATCTCCAACTTTCTGCTTCTGGCATGCCTAGGTTTGTAACATCCATAACCAGTCATTGTCCCACCCTCGCGTCAAAAATGTAATGATGTCAGAGGACGGAACAGTGAGAGGGAAGGGAAGCTGGTGCCAGCCAGCCAGAGAACGTTGGAGGTGCAAATTATTATATAGGATAGGGTTACCATTCGTCCGGATTTCCCCGGACATGTCCTCTTTTTGAGGGCATGTCCGGGGCGTCCGGCGGATTTTGCCTGCACCCACGTTTGTCCGGATTTCTGGACAAACGTGGGTGCGGGCAGGCGCGTGCGTGTGGGCGGGCGATCGGCGCCATGGGTCTGGTCTCCCGTCCCCTCCCCTTCCTTACCATGTTCCCTGGTGGTCTAGTGACGTCTTCGGGACAGGAAAGAGCCCCCTCTTTCCTGCCCGGAGCGCTGCCTCCCCTGTCTATCATCCTCCTCGGTCTGGCTGGGGATTCAAAATGGCCGCCGAGAGTTGAACTCTCGCGAGGCCGCTTCAACTCTCGGTGGCCATTTTGAATCCCCAGCCAGACCGAGGAGGATGCAGCAGGCAAGGGCAGGAAAGAGGGGGCTCTTTCCTGCCCCGAAGAGAAGACGCTACTAGACCACCAGGGCTAGATAGTAAGTGAGGGGGGAGTATGTGAGAGGGGGGAAGGGGACTATGTGACGGGGGGGGGGGGGAGGGGGGAATAGGGGCGGAACGAGGACCCGAAGGGGGCATGGCGGGGCATGAGGCATGGCGGGGTAGGGGGCGTGACGTGTCCTCTTTTTCAGAGGACACAAAATGGTAACCCTAATATAGGATAATAGAACAAGTGCTGAGAAGTTTCTTTGGTGCAATAAACCCCATGCATAGGCTCCCAAGTTCCCAGCCCCCCTCCCTCCCTCCCTCTCCGAGTGCTAGCCCGACCTGCGCTGCCCGCCCTCTTCTCCCAGTCCTCCGCCTACCCCTCACCTTCCTGCGTGCCGCCCAGAATTTAAAAGTCGTCATCTTACCTCTGGGTCCGGCGGCAGCAGTGAAAGGCGAGCAAGCTCTGCGCTTCAGCCTGCCTTCCCTTCTCTCTCAGCTCTGCCTCTGGTCCCACCCTCATTTCCTGTTTCCGCAAGGGATTTGCAAACAGCAGGAAGGCAAGGGGCAGGCGGAGGAATGGGAGAAGAGGGCGGGCAGCGCAGGTCGGTCTGACACTCGGAGGAGAAAGGAAGAGGGAGGGAGGCAGGGGGCCTGGAACTCGGAGGAGAGGGAAGGAGGGGGGCATGGAACTCGGAAGGGAGGGGGGCATGGAACTCGGATGAGAGGGGGGCCTGGAACTCGGAAGGAAGGAGAGGGAGGGAGGGGGCATGGAACTCGGAGCCCGTATACGTTAATGAGCACCGTGTCAAACTCAGAATGGCCGCGAGGCAGGAACTCGCGCCACAACTGGCTGTTGACGTCCAGACTCCTGTGCCGCTCAAACTCCATTGTAACCAGCAGGGAAGCGGGTGAGCGCGGAACTCGCACCACAACTTGCCACTGACGTCCCGACTCCTGCGCCGCACGGACTACATCGTTCTCTCTCTCTCTCTCTCTCATACACACACACTCTGGAGGAGGCAGTGCAGAGGGACACACGACTGGAGTACGAGGTAGAGAGGAGAGTGCACATGTTGCACAGGTGGGAGAAGGGAAAGGCTACATATGAATGGAAGGGAAATGTACATGGGTGGGATGAAATAGAAGGGAGGGGGAGGAAGTGACGTCACCGTTATTGGATGGCAGCTTAATTGTGAAGCTCCACGGGAGCGCAAGAGAAAGACGCGGTGAACTCCGGGAAATAGCGTGAGCCATTCTCCTTACTAAAAGGATAAAATCACTAACGACTATGGCAGCCAGGAAAAAGCTAGCGAAATATAAATTTGCGGCGGAATCGGCAGGAAAAGCGAGCAGAATGAGCCCGGCACTGTCCTCACGAGGAGCCAAAATGATCCCGAGGAGCAGAGCATGAGAGAAGAGGACATTGGAAAGAGCGAAATAGTACGCTGGTTCAAGGAGCTCAAAACTGAAATGATAAATACCAGAAAGAGCACACAGGCTGCGGTCACTGAACTTCAGGAGGAAGTGAAAGACATAGGTAATAGAGTGGCTGAGGCGGAGGAGAGAGTTGAGACCATGGCAGAAGAGCTGCAGGGACTGCACAAGAGTGTTAATAAGGAAAGACAAATGAAGGTGGAACTGGAACAACAGGTCGAAGGCCTTGAGAATCGAGCCGGGCGATGTAACCTGCGATTCAAAGGAATCCCAGAGGAAGAGCAGTCTAAAGATGCAAAAAAAAAAAACAACAACGCAAGCACTTAGTGAATTTATTCTTCACCAAGGATTGGAGGCCCAAGACCCGCAGGAACAGACCAGAATAAAGATTGATAGAGCACATCGAAGTCTGGGACCGCAACGAGGGGAAAACCCCAGGGACATAGTTGCATGTTTCCACGAGTTCCAGGTGAAAGAGTCTGTTTGGCGGAAGGCTCGAGCATTGGGCGAGATTACATGGAGGAGTGCTAAGATACAGGTCTTTCAAGATTTGGCAAGGAGCATTCTACAAAAACGGAGGGGATACCTGCAAAAAATGGGATTGCGCTATCGGTGGATCTACCCGAAAGGAATACTGGTAACAGTTGGCAGTAAAACTCAGAAATTACAGCAGCCGGATGGAGCGTGGAAAACTTTAGCGGCAATGGGCTGCATAGATTTACCCCAAGGTACAGACACCGACCCCGAAGTCAAGCATGGAAGGGGTCTCAAAGAGGAACAGTGGTTGGACTCAGTCGCCCTCGCGGAAATAGGAAGTTACATCAGAGGGTGGGACACAGTGAGGGAAGGCCGGCCCACGAGGCGATTTGCTTCCTTTACACACCAAGCAGACAGATGCGAGGCATTGCGCTGCGCTGCCACCTTCACAGATTTTTTTTAAAAGGCTGGGTCAGGTGCCGGGTGGCAGGGGAAGAGGGTCATCTGTCCACGCAACTGGTAGGCAGATGGGGAATGGGGAGGGGAAGGCTCAGATGGGAGAAGGGGACTGGGTCGGGGGGGGGGGGGATCAGATGGGAGAAGGGGCCTGGAACTGGGGTCTGAGAAGAGGGCAGGTGGGAGAATGGGGCCATGCCTGGGGCAGGTGGGAGAATGGGTCTGGGGCTGAAAAGGGGGGCCCTAATGCAAGGCATGTGGGATGAAGGGGGACTGGAACTGGGGGCTGAAAAGGAGCAGGGGCTGAAAAGGGGACGGAGAAGTAGCTGGGGCTGTAGCTCGGCACTGGTGGGAGAAAAGGGCTGGGGATGAAACTAGGGACAGGTGGGATAATGGGGCTGGAACTTGGGGCAGAGAGAGAGAGGGGACAGATCCTGGATGGAAGGGGGAGTGAGAAGGAGGGCAGACCCTGGATAGATAGATGGATGGATGGGGGAGCGAGAGAGAGGGCAGACCCTGGATGGATGGGAGAGGGAGGACAAATGGTAAATTGAAGGGGCAGAGAGAAAGGGCAGATAGTGGGTGGAAGGGGGAGAGAGAGATGGCAGACGGGCAGATGGTGGATGGAAGGAAGACAGTGAAAAGAAGATGAGGAAAGCAGAAACCAGAGACAACAAACTGCAAATAAAAAAATTAAAAAAATTATATATATATATAATTTTTTTTTTTTTTGCTTTAGGATAAAGTAGTATTGTAGATGTTTATAAATAGAACATGTAAATAAGGTAATCTTTTTATTGGACTAATTTTAATACACTTTGACTTAACTTTCAGAGACCAAAACCCCCTTCCTCAGGTCAGGATTGGATACTGTAACAGCACTATACTGTATTGACCTGAGGAAGGAGGTTTTGGCCTCTGAAAGCTAAATGTATTAGTCCAATAAAATGGTATTATTTTATTTTCTATACTTGTTATATTTCTATTTGTTAATTTGTAAAGTGGTGATTGGTATTAGTTTTTTCAAATTTACATTTTCTGATTCTGTGGTCTTGCATTGTATGCAGAATCTAACATCTTGGGGTTTCAGTTTAATTTTTGTCTAAATAGAAAGTTTATGATTTCCTATTCTATAGTGGATTAGGGTGTATCTGTGTTTGTGAAAGACGTGGCTTTCAGTTGGCATTGACTGTGCAGGATCGACAATTTGTACTAATCTGTCTGTTTTCGTTTTATGTTTCAACAATTTTTTATTGATGAGGTCACATGGTATACAATTCCATCTCAGTCAATATAAATCGTATAACAGCGAAGTCTAGTACATATTACTAAACCTGAAATGTCCATCATCAATGTTTTCCAAACTTTTCTCCCCTATCCCTTCCTTCTTGTCTTCTCCTATATCTATAATGTGTACATGTATAATTACTGTGCAGTTGCATAACTATTAACAATAAACTTTTATATGAAACTCCAATATTTATAACTCGTGTTTTATTCAGTGTATTATCCCAACAATATTTACTGGTGGGTCCTCTTAATGTGCTCCTTCAAAGGATTGTTCTCCTATCTAATAATACACATGTCCCTCTATTATGCATTGAACATTACCCTTCCCACTCCTATACCCCCCTTCCCCCCAACCTCCCTCCCCCTCTACTCGCTTAAAATGTTCTCTAAACATCATGGTTAGTTACCTCTACCTCTGCACATGCTATTCCTACCAGAGTGTAAAATATTGGTCTTGCTTCTTTTGGCACTGTGCTCCTCTTATAATAGGGGCAGATTATTGAGCACTGCGCTTCTCGCTTTATGTGAGATATTGTGTAAATATCTGTTCCAAATTGAAATAAAGGCTTTTCTTTTCTTTGGGATGCTGCGTGCCGCTCTAGCCTCCCATAACATCAACTCATGAAATTTATTCCTCCAAAACCAGATGGTGGGTGGTTCCTCTTGCAACCAATGCCTCAGTATACATTTTTTCCCCACTGCGTATGCCTTACCCAGTAATAGATCCATGTTCTTGTCTGATAGCTCATAGGCCCCCCTTTTGTTTAATAACACCCCTCTCCACGAGGGAATTAGTCTGTGGCCTATGAGAGTCTCAAGGTAATTATGGATCCTTTTCCAGAATATTTTCACTTTGATACAACTCCAAAATGCATTCAGAAGTGTATTTCTCCCTTGTCTACACTTTACACACTGAGCATCCGGTGCACAGCCCGCTCTTGCTGCCTGTGTTTGTGCCATGTATCCCCTGTGTAATATCCTATACTGGCTCTCCTGTAGCTCTGCCCCGCTAACTTGCCTGGGGATATCTTTTATCAATTTTGCAAAATTTACTCCCTTCAATTCATATCCCAGGTCTTTGCTGTCTGTTTTCGTTTTACAATAGGTGAATTGATGTTCTAGTGCTCACTGTAGTGTTTAAGATGCTTTCCTTTTCCTTGTGTGACTTGTATAAATTACTGCTTGTGGTATTCTAGAATTGTTCTATAGGTCCTGAGTGTTTTATATTCTCGGTATGCCTAGAACTGGGTTTTGGAGGGGGGGTGTTAAGAATGACCGGCCCCGGGTGTCAACTACCCTTGGTACGCCACTGCAATATCCTTATGGGTGGTTGAGCTTCTATGGTTGACAGCTGAGAGATAGGAGAAGATAGGAGAGTTAAAGCAGTGTGGATGGGAACACTTGGGCAAATTGGGTTTGCCAGTTACTCCTGATTATTCTAGTGCCCTATAGGATTCCACATGCCAGTCAAGGCAAATAACTTGAAAGGTACTTGGTTAGTTGCTAGGGATCCCCTAAGGAAGATGGGGAAATCTGCAAACCTGATCTCCAGAACCCTTGAATATCCTGTCTCCTAGGCTTTGAGGCTGTCCTCTGTTCAGGATTTACAGATTCAGGGCATTTCCAGCCCCAGTTGATAAATAGAGGTGGGTAATGATTAAAATTGTTAATTGCGATTAATCGTGTGCTCCAAAAAGGGCATGCATTTTGGCCCATAAAGTGTAATTCCAACAAAATGTAATACTGGTACTGAAATGAAAATCAGTACTTTAATGGTTCTGTAACATAAACTTTCAAAAGTATCATATGTCGTTACAAAATGTTACGCTGAAACCGAAGTGAAAATCAATATGGTACTGTAACTTAAACTTTAGTAATAGTATTATTCTGCTCTTCCTGCACAGTTCATTGTTGATACGTACAGCAGTGAGGTGGTTGCTAACAGAGGTGGCCTGGTTGGTTTGCTTGAGCTGTGAATGGAGTACTGTCTCAACTCGTTACCTTGGCTACCTTGAATACTCTAACTGCCCACGTTTTGGTTTTATTTTTTTGTTTGGAAAGGTTTCGACCAATGACATCTTTATCTTCAAAGGACTACCCCGGGCATCTTTACCTTTCAAAGGACCGCCTGCCCGCCCACATTTACCTTTATAGCTGAGCTCCAGATTTTTCTCCTTCCTCCCTGCCTCATTCTTTGTCTTCCCCTGCATGTCCAGGCTCTGCAGATATTTGAGACGCGCCATGCGGGAAGTTGGGGAAAGCTCACAACGTCAAGTCCCACGAGACTTCCCCAACTTCCTGAACAGGCACGGTACAGCTCAGGTATCTGCAGAGCCCAACCATTAAGAGGAAGACAAGATTTTGAGGCAGTGAGGAAGGAGAAAATTCCGGAGCTCAGCTTTATAGTTAAACATTGGGGGGGGGGGCAGGGCATGTGTTAAAAAAACAATGTTGCACCATTAAAATGAACTTCTGTGTTTAAAAAAAAATTGAATGTGTTAATCTTGTTGTTAACACGTTAATTGCCCACCCCTAGTTGATAATCTTGGAGTATGTTGGTTGTAGTGACTAAAGCAGAGACATGAAGGAAGTTCTGCAGGATAACTCAAGAGTTAGGGGCCAAGCAAAGGGCCAAGAACTCTTAAAACGCAGCCATTGCCAAGCATAGTTTCAGGCAAGCAAATTTAGATTAGTGTATTTCATGCATGGTCCTAGGAAGTTAATGTGTTTTACCCAGATAAATTACATTTAACCAGAAGGGGACGGATTCTCTAAGAAAAAGATAATTAGCTCGATGAATGAGGATGATGTCTATTTCAAAACTTCCCAAGTTTATCTGTTTAATACAGTGAAATTTGGGCACTGTGAGAGGGTTGTTAGTCTTGACAGTATCAACAGATATTCAGACCCATTACTCTTTGATTTGTTAGTTTCACCATAAGTGCATTAATAATTGCGGACTTCGCAGTAATATCTTTAAACTTCTCAGTTCACTTGGTTGCTTTGTTGCATCCATGTATAAATTAATTTGTAAATGTCATTTCAGTTTTAGCATTATTTAAATATACAGCTTTCTCTTTCTAGCAGATATTTTAAATAAACCTGAAAAGTGCTAATAAAGATGAATAAAAATACAATTTCATTAATAAACATCTGTCTGCATCTTTTTCTAGGGCCTTTAAAAAGAAGTATAACCGTGGTTGCTGGGATCCAGTACTTGGATGTGAGAAGGTTACCATCACTGAATGTGACTTATCCTCAAATCCAGAAATTGTTTTTGAAGGAATGTATGAATTTCGTGTGCGGGCAATCAATGGGAAAGAAGAATCAACTTGGTCTAAGGAGATAGCATTCACCCCTAGCAGAGACAGTAAGATGGGTTTTACCTCTTCTGTTCTTTTGTGGATTTTGCTACGTTTCTAGATTTGTGTTCTGAGTTAAGAACCCTAAACTACACTTTTGCTCAAAAAGCTGTGATAGAGGACTCCATAACCCGTGGGCACCACATTTATTAAAAACTAATAAGAAAGGCCCATGTCTGTTTTAAAGGAAACAGGCGCTAGCAAGGTTTTCCTCGGAGTGTGTATGTTTGAGAGAGTGTGTGTGAGTGACTGTGTGAGAGAGAGATTGAATGTGCGAGTGTGTGTGACAGAGAGTGAGACTGGGTGCGAGTGTGTGTGTGAGAATGAGAGTATGTGCCAGGGTCCCCCCTCCCTCCCAGTTGCAGGGGGGTCCCCCCCTCCCTCCCTTCCAGTTGCAGGGTCCCCCCTCCCTCCCTCCCAGTTGCTATCCAGTTGAAACAGCTTTAGTCTTTTTTCAGATGGAACAACAATTTAAAAACAACAATGTGAAGCAGCAGCTCCTAGGTGTGCTTGTTTTTGAGTGTATACCAATGACGGCTGCGTAAGGGAGTGGAAACCGAGATTAACCAATGGGCTTCCTTGCTTACCGTAGAGTTTATTTATTTTATTTATTTATTTATAGTATTTATATTCCACAGTATTCCCACCCACAGGCAGGCTCAGTGTTGCTTTGCTCACTTCCACTCCTGTCTATGAAACTTCCTGCAGCATCTCATAGGTGTGCTTGCTTTGTTTTTATTTAACGGGGATGACGGCTGCGCTGGATTCAGACCCGCTGCTCTTTCCCTCCCCCCTCTTCCCAGTCGCCAGTGGACCCCCGCCCTGAGCCACCTCCTCCACATTGGACACTCACCGTCTCGCCGCCCTCCCTCTTCATCCTCTCCGATAGTCTGAATCCGGACTTGGAGAGGGAGGGCAGCGGCAGTTTTTTGAGGCCGGTTAGTGTTCCCAGGTGGTTTGGGAGGTTGGCAGCCAGTGTCGACTGATTCCTAGGCACAGGGGGGAAGCCTACTCCTCCCCTTGCCTCTGGGTCGCTGTTTGCTGTTGGCTGGGTCGCGGTTGGTTGCTGTGCGTCGGATTGGTGATGTCGGTTTTATCTACTCCATGAAGCAGACCACCTCCGAGGAAGCCACGGTTCCAGGCAGCCTCAGAACGTTGGAGGTGAGAATTATTATATAGGATGAAGTCTCAACTACCCTGAGGGAAGTTGTGGACTTTTAAATCAACCTCAAAGGGGTTCTCTATCATAGGCTTCCTAAACAAGACTGAATATAACAGGTAGTGGGAAAACAACTCCCGAGTAAAGGAGAAAAAGCCACTACTGAAGAAAAAAAAATAGCACTTGTAAGTAAGATCCCAAACTGCTTGTGTCCTCTAAACTCAACCTTACAGCCTTACTATAAACGTCTACTTAAATGTCAGCTCCAAAGAAGAAAGCACCCAGTGACAGGAAAGGCAATATACACATTGTTATTTTGCTCTCCAATAGAGTGTGTTCTGATTTGTTTTATTTTCAGAAAGGTGAATGTATTAACCATGCTGAGACTCAAACCTGTGAATGTGACAGGAAAATGCTGCAGGCACTGATCTTTCTCACCAGCTAAATAGCAGTTTTTAAGAATACAAAAAATTGCAGATTTGACATGTGACCTGTGATTGGCACTGCCAATTTTAGGCGCGCTGAAAAATGACCTGCGGTAGTGTAGGCGCTGGTTTTGGGCGCGCGTAGAATAATTTTTCAGCACACCTGTAAAAAAAGGCCTCTTCCCCCCCCCCCCCCCCCCTCCCTGAAAATGGACATGTGTCAAAATCAAAATTGCCACGCGTCCATTTTGGGTCTAAGACCTTACTGCCAGCCATAGACTTAGTGGTAAAGAATTTGGGTGGTAGTGACCTACGCGTGCCCGGTTGCGCCAGAAAATAAAAAATAATTTTCAGACGTGCATATCGGACGCGTGCCAAAAATGAAATTACCACAAGAGCCCATGTGGTAGTCGGGCGGTAAGTCTATTTTGGCGTGCATGTAGGCGCCTATGCAGCTTAGTAAAAGGGGCCCTTAGAGATATGTGTGAGCATCAGTGGTGTAGCTAGACATTCAGTTTTGGGTGAGCTTGAGCCCAAAGTGGGTGGGCACAACATTTATTTTTCTCCCCCCTGCCCTCCCCAACTTAAAATATCCTAAATATACTCTACCATTCTCCTGTCACTCCCTTTCCACTCGCACACATCCTTGCTCCTATCCTCCTCGCAAACCAGTGGCGTAGCTACGTGGGGCCTGAGGGGGCCGGGGCCCCCGCAGATTCACCCCAGGACCCCCCTCCCGGCGAACCCGCCCCCGCCGCCGCCTACCTTTACTTTTGCTGGCGGGGGATCCCACTCCCCGCCAGCCGACGTCTTCTCAGTCCTTCCTGCACTTCAATTTGTTTGCTGACGTCCTGCACGTAATTGTACGTGCAGGACGTCAGACTCAGAGAACAGTTCTGTTCTCTGAGTCTGACGTGTACGTGCAGGACGTCAGCAAACAAATTGAAGAGCGGGAAGCGACTAAGAAGAAGACGTCGGCTGGCGGGGAGTGGGATCCCCCGCCAGCAAAAGTAAAGGTAGGCGGCAGCGGCGGCGGGAGGGGGGGGCGGCAATGTCGGCGGTGGGGGGGGGCGGCGCCGGGGGGAGGGCTAAAATGTGCCCCCTCCCCCCGGGCTCTGGACCCCTCTCCCACGGAAGGCTGGCTACGCCCCTGTCGCAAACATTCTTCCACTCCACCTGTCTATAATTCCCTTATCTGTCACCTTTCCCTTCTCTTTTTCTAGACCTCCCTGTGTGCTCTTCCTTCTTTCCGCTTTTGCTCTTTCCCATTTCTCCATGGCCATTTTTCAGCTCCTATTCCCCTCTTATGTCTGGCCTTCCCCCTTTCTCTCCCTCCACCCTATTTTTTCCTTCTCTTCTCCACCACCTCTCTCTCCTTTATCTCCTCCCCCCTCTCACCTTCCCCCTCCCTACCACTTCCTTTCTCCCCCTCCCTCAACACACTTCACACGGTGTCTGGTATACCTAGCATAGCCAAGCTTTCTACTAATATCTTGTTTAGTTCTGTGTTTATTTTGGTTGGTCAACATATTTTCAAAGTGTGACTTGTACGTCTTTCAGCTGAGATTGGCCCTCCATCAAAAGTAGAGGTAAAACTGATCGATGGCTCAATCCACCTTGAAATCTCTCATCCGGAAGAGGATGGAAACCAGTCCATGAAGGATTTTCTAGGCTTTACTGATTTATCCTACCGAGTTTTTACCTGGAAGAATTCTACCAATGCATGGGTAATGAATATGGACTACCATTGTTAAAAGCCTTTTTAAAAGATACTATGTTTAGAGCTTATATATTAACTTTGATTTATAAAATGTTTTGGACAAAATTGAATATTGTAGTTGATAGTATCTGATATATATTAGTCCTTCAGTGCAGCCAACATGTCATGGAGGTTTAATAGGCACTAATGATATTAGTGTTATCTGGTCTTATTCAAAATTGACCTGAGGAGGTTGATACAAATTATAGGTTTTTGGGGTTTGTTTGTTAGTTTTTTTTTGGTGGGGGGTGGGGGAGGCAGTTTACATTTTACATTTTTTTTTTCTTTTAATTATAAAAGTAAAATCTGTGGTGCATTCAATTACTCTCCAGAATATTTTATCAGTGTGGTAGCATATGGGAACAGCCTTAAAAATCTCAATATGTATACTTTAGAAGAAAGGCAGGATTCGTGTAGATTTAGGCACTGAAATATCAACTAAGTGTATTACCAATTATAGAATGGAAATGAGACTTGATATACCGCCTTTCTGAGGTTTTTGCAACTACATTCAAAGAGGTTTACATATATTCAGGTACTTATTTTGTACCAGGGGCAATGGAGGGTTAAGTGACTTGCCCAAAGTCACAAGGAGCTGCAGTGGGAATTGAACTCAGTTCCCCAGGATCAAAGTCCACTGCACTAACCACTAGGCTACTCCTCTACTAGCAACATTCCATGTAGAAGCCTTCCCTTGCAGATCAGCAATGCGGCCGCGCAGGCTTCTGTTTCTCACAGAAACAGAAGCCTGCGCGGCCGCGTTGCTGATCTGCAAGGACAGGCTTCTACATGGAATGTTGCTAGTGGAATAGCAACTTTCCATGTAGAATCTCAAATAGTAGCAACATTCCATCTAGAATCTCCAATAGTAGTAACATTCCATGTAGAATCTCAAATAGGGAAAGGGAACTGGGACTTGATATACCGCCTTTCTGAGGTTTTTGCAACTACATTCAAAGCGGTTTACATATATTCAGGTACTTATTTTGTACCAGGGGCAATGGAGGGTTAAGTGACTTGCCCAAAGTCACAAGGAGCTGCAGTGGGAATTGAACTCAGTTCCCCAGGATCAAAGTCCACTGCACTAACCACTAGGCTACTCCTCTACTAGCAACATTCCATGTAGAAGCCTTCCCTTGCAGATCAGCAATGCGGCCGCGCAGGCTTCTGTTTCTCACAGAAACAGAAGCCTGCGCGGCCGCATTGCTGATCTGCAAGGGCAGGCTTCTACATGGAATGTTGCTAGTGGAATAGCAACATTCCATGTAGAATCTCAAATAGTAGCAACAGAATCTCAATAGTAGCAACATTCCATCTAGAATCTCCAATAGTAGTAACATTCCATGTAGAATCTCGGAAAGGGAAATGGGACTTGATATACTGCCTTTCTGAGGTTTTTGCAACTACATTCAAAGCGGTTTACATATATTCAAGTACTTATTTTGTACCAGGGGCAATGGAGGAATATGCTTTGCACTGATTTCAGTGCCAATTTTTTTTTCTTTTAGGCACCATATATAGAATTTCTCCCCACCCCCACCCCCCCCCAAGTGTTAATATTCAGTTGAGATAGCTGGCTGTCTCACACTGAATATTAGTGTTTAGCCAGCTAAGTACCATTTAACTGGCTAGGTGCAGTTCCTGACTGGTTAAATGGTTTTGGATATGGGGGGGGGGAGGGGGAGAACTGTTTATCACTGCTTGCTAAAGAAATAACTAATCCTAAACTCCAGCACTGATAATTTTATAGTCTAGTTCAACAAGACACAATTTATATAGTTTTTTTTTGTTGTTTTCTTTTACAGGAAAAACGCTTCGAGGAAGAACGTACGCAATTTACAATCCCTAAATTGGAACTGGATCCAGAAACATTGTATTGTCTAAAAGTACAAGCATTCTTACCCACAGCCAATAAAAGTGGGAATTTTAGTCCCACTGAGTGCATTAAAACTGGAGCTGGTATGAAATAATCTAACTTAGATATTCTCAAAGTTTGAGGTGTTTATATATTTCTTTGAGTATATTTCTGTGAGTAAAAGGGGAAGTAGGCACTGTTCCTAACTCTGTTGGGTTTTCTACTTAAAACCTTCCTCAGGGCCAAGTTTGAGACATCTGTGGACTTGACTCTCCAGGATCGCCGCTGTAACTCAAATACCTTGGCCCTGCGGCTGCTTTTTTTTTTCTCTCATCGTGCATGCTGAGTTTCAAAACATGAGGGGAAAAGCAGCCGCTCGGCACGGCAGTAGAGGCGGAGCAAAGAGTAACGCTGGAGGGGGGCCCGGCGCTGGAGTTTTCTCTCTCCTGCTGGGACCTTGGTGATTGCGTCCTGACAAGAGCAGGAGAGAGAGAGAGACCCCGGCACCAGGCCCCCCCTTGGAGGCCGGGCCTGGGGAATTTTGCCCCCCCTGCCCCCCCCCCTCTCAGCGGCCCTGGCTCATATATCCACAGGGATAGAGGTCAGAAATACTTCTTCTGAAACATATAAGTCTACTTCTGTTTAAGGAAGCACTAGTAATGGGCTCAAGAGGAAGCCACCATCCATATTTCTTAGCACAAGGATTACTGCCACAACATTTTATTAGGGGGTAGGTAGGTTTCGGTCAGCCTCTAATGGGTTCCTGGTTGCTTGGCTTAAGATCCCAGATACCATCTCAGATTCCTTTTGAAAGGAATCTGAAAGGCCTCTGATTTGATCTTGGCTTCCTCAACAAGACTGCACCCACGTCTTTCAAGAAAAAGTTCTGCTTCTGCTGCAGCCCAATGCATTAGAAGCTGTTCCATCGTAAGAAAAGAATGGCAGGGTATCTATTCCAGATACGTCCTCCTTCCCAAGAAGGACTGGAGTGTTAACATCCCATTTTGTATACAAGGCTGCCTGTATGGATCACTGCTATCACCAGAGACGGCATCGAAGTACAGTGGGGGCAAGGGAGAGGGATAGATGCAGGATGTGTGAAAGGCTGCAGGAAAGGGAGAGAGGAAAGACACCAGTGCTAGCCAAAGGCTGCTAGATTTTATTTTATTTTTTTGTTACATTTGTACCCCGCGCTTTCCCACTCATGGCAGGCTCAATGTGGCTTACATGGGGCAATGGAGGGTTAAGTGACTTGCCCAGAGTCACAAGGAGCTGCCTGTGCCTGAAGTGGGAATCGAACTCAGTTCCTCAGTTCCCCAGGACCAAAGTCCACCACCCTAACCACTAGGCCACTCCTCCACTGTTGCTACTATTTGAGATTCTACATGGAATGTTGCTATTCCACTAGCAACATTCCATTTAGAAGTCGGCCCTTGCAGATCACCAATGTGGCCGCGCAGGCTTCTGCTTCTGTGAGTCTGATGTCCTGCATGTACGTGCAGGACGTCAGACTCACAGAAACAGAAGCCTGCGCAGCCTTCTACATGGAATGTTGCTAGTGGAATAGCAACATTCCATGTAGAATCTTCAATAGTAGCAACATTCCATATAGAATCTCCAATAGTAGCAACATTCTATGTAGAACCTCCAATAGTATCTATTTTATTTTTGTTACATTTGTACCCCGCGCTTTCCCACTCATGACAGGCTCAATGCGGCTTACATGGGGCAATGGAGGGTTAATTGACTTGCCCAGAGTCACAAGGAGCTGCCTGTGCCTGAAGTGGGAATCAAACTCAGTTCCTCAGTTCCCCAGGACCAAAGTCCACCACCCTAACCACTAGGCCACTCCTCCACTGTTGCTACTATTTGAGATTCTAAATGGAATGTTGCTATTCCACTAGCAACATTCCATGTAGAAGTCGGCCCTTGCAGATCACCAATGTGACCGCGCAGGCTTCTACATGGAATGTTGTTAGTGGAATAGCAACATTCCATGTAGAATCTTCAATAGTAGCAACATTCCATATAGAATCTCCAATAGTAGCAACATTCCATGTAGAACCTCCAATAGTATCTATTTTATTTTTGTTACATTTGTACCCCGCGCTTTCCCACTCATGGCAGGCTCAATGCGGCTTATACGGGGCAATGGAGGGTTAAGTGACTTGCCCAGAGTCAAAAGGAGCTGCCTGTGCCTGAAGTGGGAATCAAACTCAGTTCCTCAGTTCCCCAGGACCAAAGTCCACCACCCTAACCACTAGGCCACTCCTCCACTCTAGAATGGTATATTTCTGAGCATGTTGTTAGTTTTTGTTTTGTTTTTTCATGGCTCCACAGTTTCCAGACGTGTGTGTGTTTATATATTGTGAGCGCTTTATATGTAAAAATACGGTAGTTTTTCTATATCTAGACAATAGGCTACCGATAGCTTAATTGGTCTGTCTCAGGAATATAATTATTCTTATTCTGCAGATCCTCTGTTTTCTCATCAACTTTGAAAAGACTGCACATCAACCTGTGAAGATGATTTTTTTCATAGGGGTTTTCTTAGACACAGATCAAGTGATAGCTTTTGTTCCACAAGATAGAATGTGAACCTATTGCATTGTGCTCAAAATGTTCAATGCACCCCCATGGATCATGGCCAGAACTTATTTGCAGATATTAGGCCGTATGGCTGCTGCGATCCCATGTTCTCCTGTGCCGCAAAATGAAACGGCTACAATGGGATCTCCAAATTCCATTGTGGTCAGTAATACCCAGCCTCTTTTTTTTTTTTTTTTTTTAACTTTTATTTTAAAGTTGCAAAATACAGTTAGGGAAACCATTTTACAGAATAATTAGTAACAAAGCTTAATGCAGATAACCCTTATACAAGTAAGATTTCCATACCCCCCTCCCCTCTAAATTTCACCCTTACTGAACAAATGTATAGAAAGTCTCTCTGTCATTGTAGCCAGTTGCAGCGTTCAGGCCCAGCTGACCATTGGATATAGGGCTCCCATATGCGGTGATATGCCGGAATTTTGCCAGTGCGTAATGCTGTCAATTTAGACATTAAGTTAATATAGTCCAGTTTCTTTAAAATATGATGCGGTCCTGGAATAGAAGTTTGTTTCCATGCACCAGCTAGTATCAATTTACTCGCCACAAACATGGAGGAGACCAACTGATGCGTAAAGGATTTCACCCCTCTTGGCTTGGCATGTAACAAGCAATGTGACATCAATAAAAGATAGGACATTCCAGAAACTTTAAACACTAACTTCAGAACAGACTTCCAAAATTCTTGGGCCTGAGGGCAAGCCCACCAAATATGTATCATATCCCCCTCCTGTCCACAGCCTCGCCAGCACAAAGCTGAGTGGCCAGATAACATTTTGGACAGACACTTGGGTGTATAGTACCATTGATATAAGATTTTGTGACCATTCTCCATTAAACTGCTAGATATAGACACTTTAAGCAATGATTTAAACATTACCTTCCATTGTTCATAGCTATAGGAAGTGCCCAATGCGGATTCCCACTTCGAGGTGTAATATAGAATGGAGTGTTGGCCGTCTAGAAGAGCCTGATATATTCGGGAGATACTGCCCCTTCCAGCCCCAGTTGCCAATGCCCTTTCTAGGGACGATTCATTCAACATCAGCTCGTCTTTGGCTCGTTTAGTGATGAGATTATGTACTTGCTGATATTGAAAAGCATGACTAGAGGAGAGACCATATTCTTCACTATTATCCTGGAATGCAATTAGCTCCCCCTCCTCCCAGATTTGGCCCAACGTACAAAGGCTCAGCTTCTCCCAGTGGCGGAAGCAAGGGTTACCCAGCCTCTTTTTACCAAAGTTTGATCACCGGTTTCACTTCAGAATATCTTGGACTGGTAGACATCTAAAATCAACTTGGTCAAATATGCTCCCCCTTGTACCACTGGATGCTTCCAACATTTAGCTTTGTAGCCCGTGTCTCTCATTTCACTTAGGGAGCCTAGTCAAAAACTAAAAGGCTGTTCTATGAGTCATCTAGAGCTGAGAACAATATTATGTTCTCCAAGTATTTGACTGGGAACTTCTCTGAGATTAGTCAGAGCTAGAGGTTTCCTTTGACTATGCTGAGAATCAGCACAAATAGGAGACTTTTTGATTTCTAGTTTCATATAAATCCAAGCCACTTTAAGGCAGTCAGAACCATAAAGCAGATAAGCTCAGCAAAGTTGTTCAACCCCACAAAAGTCTAAAGAGAATCCACTGACGTGGAGAACTCAATAGATCCTACGAAGCATAAAATGTAACCAAAAAGGTGGGAATATGAGCCTGGCTAACCAATGACAGGACCAAAAAATTGACTTTCAAAATGAACAAAATTTAATGATTTTTAAACAAATAATAATAAAACAATTCCACGTTAAAAATGACTCAACAATTCCACATTAAATATGGCTCCAATGTTGAACCAGGGGTGCTGACATAATGTTCCTTGATATGCAGCTTCTGTGCTCAATGATACATGTTTTGATAGATCTAATAGTTTTGCCCACATATAGTAAGGAACATGGGCATTGGATGATGTAAATTACATGAGAAGAATTGCAGTTAGATGAATGTTTCAACATGTGTGTCTTGTTTGTGATTGGATATATAAAATTGGTAGTTTCTATACAAAGGTCACATACACTTCATCGTCCTCATCTTGTATGTCCCAAATGTAGATTGTCCAGAGGGTCACTTATATCTGGCAGAGTAGAGGGGACTAAAAATTCCTTCAGTTTTCTCTTTCTTGAGTATGCAATGACTAATTCTTTATTACTGAAGCAGTCAAGACCCTCCAGGATACGCCAATGCTTGCTTGCATATGGATTTTGCAATGTATTTAGACAAAAATGAATATTTAAGTGTGCACACAATATCTGGAGTTTTCTTCTGTAGATTAGGTTGAAGGAGATTGTCATGATTTTGAGCTAAGGCTTTAGCATACCCTGCTGCAATGTGTTTCTGAGAATATCCCCTGGCGGCAAATCTATCACCCATGGATGCAGCTTGTAAATTGAATTCCTCAAAATCTGTGCAAATACGCCGAAGCCGAAGGAATTGACATAGAGGAAGGTTACTTTTCAATCGAGGTTTGTGGTAACTGGAATAATGCAGAAAAGTGTTGCGATTGGTAGGTTTCTTGTAGATGGTTGTATAAAACAAGTAGTCGTCCTTCTGGATGGTAAGGTCTAGGAAGTTAATCTGGTGAATGTTATGATCTGATTTGAATTGGAGATTAGGGTCCTGAGTATTGATCCATTCAAAAAAAAAGAAAGCAGGGTATCTTCATTACCCTGCCACAGAATAAAAATATCGTCTATATATCGGTGATATATCTTAATGTTTTGTTTGAATGGATGTGATGTCAAACATCGTTCTTCAAAGTCCCCAACATACAGATTTGCTACGTCAGGAGCCATGCTTGAACCCATGGCCGTGCCCTTTATTTGTTGATAATAGGTTCTTTCAAAACTAAAATAATTCTGTGTTAATGCAATGGTTGCGCACGTCAGAATCAGGTGATTAGGGGATTCGTCTATGTGTTGATCTCCTTGTAGTGTATTTTCAATAATCCTGAGGGCCTCCATCTGCGGGATATTTGTGTATAATGATTCTATATCCATTGTAACTAGTATTGTGTCTGTGAATGGTCCCTCATAATCTTGCAAAATATTGATCATGTGAGTAGTGTCCTGTATGAAAGATGGAATCAACGGTACATATGGCCTCAAGAAAAAATCTACAAATATAGATAAGGATTCCAAAATTGAACAGTTTCCAGAAATAATTGGTCTGCCTGGAGGGTTTGTAGATGATTTGTGTATTTTTGGCAACACACAAATGGTTGGAATAGTGGGGTGTGTAACCTGTAAAAAGTCCTTTTCTTTTTGTGTAATAAAACCCATCCTAGATGCAATGTCCACCAATTCTTTAATGTCCTTCTGAATATCCTCCGTAGGATCCTTATCCAAGGGCACATAGAACTCACAATCATCAAGTTGCCTCCTGATTTCATTTATGTATTCAATCCTATCCAAGATCACAATTCCTCCGCCCTTGTCGGCGGGCTTAATAACAATATCATGATTATTGGCTAAATCTCTGATGGCCTTACGCTCAGATGTACTGATATTATAGTGGCGTGGTCTTTTATTCCTCCTAGTATTTTTGGAAAGAGTAAACAAACAATTCACTTCTTCCCGTTCCACTCCACTCATTATTTTATAGACCTCTATCATATCTCCCCTCAGCTGTCTCTTCTCCAAGCTGAAGAGCCCTAGATGCTTCAGCCTGTCCTGATAGGGAAGTCGCCCCATCCCCTTTATCATTTTCATCGCCCTTCTCTGTACCTTTTCGAATTCCACTCATCTTTTTTGGCATGCGGCGACCAGAATTGAACATATAATATTCGAGGTGCGGTCGCACCATGGACCTTAAACTCAGTTTCATCATAATAAAGCATTGCTGCCTCCTCAGCCTAAATTACTACATCTCATCTTAAATTACACAAGCACACCTGTGAGAAGTCCCTCCACACTCTGGACTGCAAACAGGCTCTTGCTTACTTAAAGTACTTCAGAAAAATCTACCCAGATGTCTCCTTTGACCCCAGCAGACTTGAATTCCAGTGGCAAATTGGCTAGCATCATGCATTCAGTTTTGTTACAGACAGACTGTTAAGCTCTCACCAGATTAGAACCACTGTTACTACCCAAGTTCTTTTGAATGTTGGCTTCGCTGGAAAGCAGTTCACGCTTCACACTACTGCTTGGACTAGCCATCAGTCAGTACTGAACAGCCTGTCTATGCAGTCTGTCCTGAGTTCAGGAGTCGCCCCCTTCTGTGTCTGATTACAGACAAAACAAAGTTGCCTTTCTGTAATGAGTTTTCCATAGATAGTAGGATTAATCAAACACACAGTCATTACTCAAGCTATGGAACTGATAAAACTGAATGAGGAAACCATTGCATGCATAGGAACCAGCTCTGTGGGTGTTGCAGGCACTTAAGCACCCCCAATATTGAGAAAATTCCTTGTATGTGTCCCAGGGAGGGGTTATTTGCACTGGGCTTAGCACTCCCAATAATTTTATTTATTTTTATTTATTTATTGCATTTGTATCCCACGTTTTCCCACCTCTTTGCAGGCTCAATGTGGCTTACAATACATCATGGATACTGGAAATGAGAAGAGGATATACATTTGGTTTTACAGAAGGATTTTGGGTTACATGGTCATGAATATAAGATAGTGGTATTGCAGAAGACATTTACAAACATTAGGAATACAAGATAGTGGTATAGCAGAAGACATTATAAGACATTTTGACGTGTTACGACGTTTCTGGGTATATTTGGAGGTTGTTACATGTTTTGATCTTTGTGGTATATCTTTTCAAAGAGATGAGTCTTTAATAATTGAAATGTTGAGTCCTATGATTGTATGCAGGAAGGACCGTGCATGCTCCAAAGCTTTCACTAGTTCCGAACTGTGGGAGAGCCTTTCCTGTGCAATGGATAGATTAATCCATCTGACAAGAGAAGACGCTTATTTGTGGATTATTCTTTGGTCTCATAAATGGTGTTGCAGCCTACAAAAATATTTTGATCAGTATTCAAAATAATTTGTCCTGATAACTTTGGGAGTTACCTGGTCAAATTTCAACACCACAGACCCCTTGACTTTGGCTGGGCAACCTGGTCCAGCCAACAGTTAACCATTTGAAGTTGAGGAGGATTGGAGGCATTCTGGGGTTGAAGCTGAAAGGGCTTGATTTTCAGCGTATTGCTGACCGCCACTAGCATTAAATACAGAAATTCAATCCTGGGCCATGTCTGGGCTCTGACATTGAATTTCTGGCCAGTGAAAATACAGCCAATTAAGTGCGCTATAGGACTGCGTCTTATGTGGTGATCTTAACTGACTTAAGTGCCAACTGTGCCCCCCCCCCCCCCGGAATGCCCCCAAAATAGCTGGTTTCAGCTTGGGTGGTAACTATCCATTTTTCAGCAGCACTATCTGGTTAAGGGGTCCTTTTACTAAGCTGCGGTAAAAAAGAGCCCTGTGCTAACGGTGGGGGCCATTTTTTGCCGCAGTGGGTAAAAAGGCAGGGAAAAAAAAAGACATGGCCATGCGGTAAGATTTCACTTACCCTGTGGCCATGTAGAGGGGGAGCACTTAATGCCGGTCGAACTAGGTAGCGCGTGGTGCTGCCCGATTACCGCTGAGTAACTGCTGCGCTAAAAAAATAGGGATCTATTCAGTGGTGTTCCTAGGGGGGCGGACACCCGGGGCGGCGCAGCACCCCCCCCTCCCCCCCGCAAAAGAGCCCCCCCCCCGGGTGCACGCCGCTGGGGGGGGGGGGGTGGTGCCACAGCGCGCGCCTGCTGCGAGTTTACTAACTTTGCTCGTTCGCTGCAGCTCCCTCTGCCCCGGAACAGGAAGTAACCTGTTCCGGGGCAGAGGAAGCTGCAGCAAACGAGAGAAGTTAGCGAACTCTCGCAGCAGGCGCGCGCCGCGGCACCCCCCAGCGGCGTGCACCCGGGGCGCACCGCCCCCACCGCCCCCCCCCCCCCTTGGTACGCCACTGGATCTATTTTCCCTAGCATGGGAAATGGTGCACGCTGGGGCTGGAACTACCCCCGGCGCCCACGTTGGGCCAGCGGTAGCTCCAGATTGGCACGTGGTAAGCCTGCATTGGGCTGACTGCTGCTTTGTAAAAGGGCCCTTTAAGTGACGCTGAAAATACCCAGTTATCCTCAGACAGATTATTTAAACATCCAGGAGACTCCCCTGGCTGTTACCGTTTTAAGTATTGGGCCCAAAGTTAAATAGATAGGTGCAATATTCAGTCACTCTAGTTAATTTTGTTTTGCCATCTTGGGTGTAGATATGGCAGACCTAAGAAATCTGTATATCTTAAGCCTATGATGCTCGGAGAACTATATAGCTCACTGAATATTCGGTTTAAAGATATTTGGATAACTTCATCCACGCATCTTTAACCACATGTGTTCTGCTGAATATCAGCCCTTGAGGCTAGGGCTATTCAGCTTGGAGAAGAGACGGCTGAGGGGAGACATGATAGAGGTATATAAAATAATGAGTGGAGTGGAACAGGTGGATGTGAAGCGTCTGTTCACGCTTTCCAAAAATACTAGGACTAGGGGACATGCGATGAAACTACAGTGTAGTAAATTTAAAACAAATCGGAGAAAATTTTTCTTCACCCAACGTATAATTAAACTCTGGAATTCGTTGCCGGAGAAAGTGGTGAAGGCGGTTAGCTTAGCAGAGTTTAAAAAGGGGTTGGACGGTTTCCTAAAGGACAAGTCCATAAACCACTACTAAATGGACTTGGGAAAAATCCACAATTCCAGGAATAACATGTATAGAATGTTTGTACATTTGCTCGCCAGGTGCCCTTGGCCTGGATTGGCCACTGTTGTGGACAGGATGCTGGGCTCGATGGACCCTTGGTCTTTTCCCAGTATGGCATTACTTATGTACTTATGATGTTCACCAAATACTTTCATTTTGCCTGAGGGCTATTTTTAATAGTATGGGAAGACAAGATTTCTTTAAAAGACACCTTATTAATACAGACTTTCTTTCTTTTAGGTGAACTTTCAGCTGGTCTGGCTGCTGCTGCTGCATTTTTTTCTATAGTAATTACCTTTCTTTTGTTAGCTGGTATTTGTTATGGTGTTCATTGTTTATACCGAAGGATCAAGTATGTATTCTTCCCATCATGCAAACTCCCTTCTAACATAGAAGAGGTAGGTGCTTAAAGTTAGTAATCAATTTTTGTTTTTCTGTTTTGTTTTTTTATGTTATGTTTGGAAACTTCTTGGTCCAAACATTCATTTTATCCTAGTGAAAATTGGGTATTCTTAGGGCCAGCCCTAGCACTAGGCGAGCTAGGCAACCACCTAGGGTGGAACAGTTTAAGAGGTAGATGCACTAAACGTTTTTCATCGTTAAATGAGCCCTCAGGGAAGAATTTCCTATCCTTTCCATGCACTTAAGCCTATTTTCCGACGACAGTAGCAGCTAACGAAAACGGAATGGAGATGAGCAATTAGTGTGAAAACCCCATTGAAACGACATGCACTAACCTTTTCCGATTGCCTTTACGCAGGAAAAAGGCAGGAAAACTAACGAGAGGTCTGGACCTCTCGTTAGGACAGCTCCGTGGCAGGAAAAAGTGTTAAGTGAAAAAATAAACAAACTTTGAGCCAATCCCAGCGCATTAGCAGAGCTAAAAGCGCTGTGATTGGTCCAAAGGACCTCAGAAAACACATAAAAAAATAAAAATAAAAAAAGGATCGGGAGGGGGCAAGGGCGCTCATCAGGAGCGTCCTGTACGGACGGCCTTGCCCCCCCCCCCCCCCCGCTGCTCCCCACTTTCCGCCGCTCCCCCCACCCCGAAAAAGCAAACTTCTAGAAGCCCCTGCCCCCCTCCCTTCCTCACTACTCTCTCACCTCAGCTCCGCCTCCCGACATCCTCCGTCCGTGCCCCGCCCCCTTTTGGGGTCGTCGCCGCCATTCCCCTCCTCCATCGGGCCCCCCTTCCTCTTACCGGGCCCGTGCAGCGCCTCTCTCCTCTGTCCGAAGGCGCTGCACGGGCAAGAAGAAAGCTGAATCAGCTGATGCCTGCCTTCGCGATGGCGCGTCTTTCTTCTGCTGCGCCCGCCCCTGTCTGACGTCAGTAACCTACGTAGGTTACTGACGTCAGACAGGGGCGGGCCCAGGAGGAGAAAGACGCTCTATCGAAGCTAGGCGAAGGCAGGCATCAGCTGATTCAGCTTTCTTCTTGCCCGTGCAGCGCCTTCGGACAGAGGAGAGAGGCGCTGCACGGGCCCGGTAAGAGGAAGGGGGGCCCGATGGAGGAGGGGAATGGCGGCGACGACCCCAAAAGGGGGCGGGGCACGGACGGAGGATGTCGGGAGGCGGAGCTGAGGTGAGAGAGTAGTGAGGAAGGGAGGGGGGCAGGGGCTTCTAGAAGTTTGCTTTTTCGGGGTGGGGGGAGCGGCGGAAAGTGGGGAGCAGCGGGGGGGGGGGGCAAGGCCGTCAGTACAGGACGCTCCTGATGAGCGCCCTTGCCCCCTCCCGACCCTTTTTTTTTTTATTTTTGTTTTTATTTGGGAGCCATGTGCTTGCGATTTGACTGTGTTTTGACTGTTTGTGGCATGCGCAGAGCAGCTAACATAACGCTTGGCTGCTCTGCGCATGATTTGGGGGCCGATTAACGATGTGTATTGTGATTCTTTGATACATTGTACGTTTCACTACCGATCTCAGCATGTGTGACTTTTTTTTTTGGTGCATTTTTCGTTATTTTAAAATCGTTAGGGACTTTAACGATTTAGATTTTTTTACGTTTGGTTGCTGCATCTGCCTCTTAGGGACAGTACTCAGCAGAAGGGAGGAGAGGGGTAAACTGTTTTTTAAAGAGTGCTTATTTGCTCCTTGCCCAGTCAGCAGCAGCTGCCCCCCCCCCTCCCTAATCATTGGGGTATGGACCGGGATGGGGACCAGTCACTGGACATACTCTAAAGGCAGCCTCTCTTCTGAACTTTGAGCCTATCTGCACACAGCCCAGCCCCTAACTGGTGTAATCCCGACCCCTGCCCCTTGGGAAGGGACTACAGCCTTGGAGAAGTTCTCCTTGCTTGGAGAAAAACTCCTTGGCTGTGTTTAGCCTTATTCCTATGCCCCTTTATCAGAAAGGCTGCAAAATGCAAGGCTAAACTTTCAGACATTTATTCCCTGGATAAAATAATTTGGATTAAAGAACACAGGAAGAGATGCACCATTAGCCAATCATAAATTTTATCATAGAAGCTTATTTATTACAAATAGGAAAAATAGACATCTAATTGCTGCTTTGCCAATTACAATTCATAAGTAATACGTACAAATAGTCTTTTTCCTTTCTATTGTTCCTGTGGAGGGATTTACCAGCCTGGAGCAAAAGTGCTACGCAGTGCTAGCAAGATTCCTGTTGTGCAATGATAAACTATTCCTTTTATACATTATCTAACTATGTGAACGTGACCATATCACATGACTCTGTTACTATATCACATGACTTTGTGGTATCATGTCCCTGTTAACATAACTTCCACCAACCAGCCTACCAGACTCTTGTTTATAGTTTTCCTCCATTGTCATTGGTTGGCTTCACAGCATGATCACTGCATGAACCTTGCTTTTCCACTCACCTGCTCCACCTCTGCTTCCCCCCTTGCATAAATATGTGTACTGTCATTTCACATACTCAGATCATTCCGTTCTAACCACCTAGATTGCTCCACCTCCTTACACACAATACCCTAAAGATTTCTTCAGACCGTCCCTTTGTCTTGTTTGCTATTAACCACTTATCTATCCAGCATAGCTTATCTCTCCAGCACATGATTGCCTATGGCTGGCCAGACTGTTGACACTATCAGGCTTATTTTCGAAAGAGAAGGGCGCCCATCTTTCGACACAAATCGGGAGATGGGCGTCCTTCTCCCAGGGTCGCCCAAATCGGCATAATCGAAAGTCGATTTCGGGCGTCCTCAGCTGCTTTCCGTCACGGGGATGACCAAAGTTCACGGGGGGGGGGGGGGGGGGTGTCGGAAGCGTAGCGAAGGCGGGACTGGGGCGTGCCTAACACATGGGCATTCTCAACTGATAATGGAAAAAAGAAGGGCGTCCATGACGAACACTTGGACGACTTTACCTGGTCCCCTTTTTCTTGCGCCCAAGCCACAAAAATGTGCCCTAAATGACCAGATGACCACCGGAGGGAATCAGGGATGACCTTCCCCTTACTCCCCCAGTGGTCTCTAACCCCCTCCCACCCTCAAAAAAAATTAAAAAATATTTTTTCCAGCCTTAAATATCATACCCAGCTCCATGACAGCAGTATGCAGGTCCCTGGAGCAGTTTTAGTGGGTGCAGTGCACTTCAGGCAGGTGGACCCAGGCCCATCCCCCCCTACCTGTTACACTTGTGGTGGTAAATGTGAGCCCTTCAAAACCCACCTGAAACCGACTGTACCCACATCTAGGTGCCCCCCTTCACCCATAAGGGCTATGGTAGTGGTGTACAATTGTGGGGACTGTGTTTTGGGGGGTTCAGCACACAAGGTAAGGGAGCTATGCACCTAGGAGCAATTTTTGAAGTCCACTGCAGTGCCCCCTAGGGTGCCCGTTGGTGTCTTGGCATGTCGGGAACCAGTGCACTACGAATGCTGGCTCCTCCCATGACCAAATGGCTTGGATTTGGTCGTTTCTGAGATGGGCGTCTTTGGTTTCCATTAGCGCCGAAAATCAGGGACGACCATCTCTAAGGTCGACCTAAATTTCGTGATTTGGGTGTCCCCGACCGTATTATCGAAACAAAAGATGGGCGCCCATCTTGTTTCAATAATACGGGTTTCCCTGTCCCTTCGCCGGGATGTCCTGCGAGGGTGTCCTCAGGAATACTTGAGCGCCCCTTTCGATTATGCCTCTCCACGGGAACTTTAACCCTATTTTTATTCAATACTTCAGATCCTCAGACCTTGTCTTGCTGGACCTTGCAGGACATAAATTACAGTACATTTTTACACTGGCAATATTATTGCATGTTCCTCTTTAGCAGCAGTACTGTACTTCCCTCTCCAACACCATCCCTCACCCTGCCCTACTTCCAGGCTTGTCCTTTATTGGCTCTTTCTCTAGCACAAGGTTTCTCAAGCCATCCTCAGGGCACACCCAGCCAGTGACATTTTCATCATACCCACAATGAATGTGCATGAGAGAGATCTGCGTAAATAGAGGCTCTTTCATTGTGAATATGTTGAAAACCAGACCGGCTGGGTATGACCCAAGGACTGGGTTGAGAACTCCTGCTCTAGCAGAAACTGTGACATTCCATGCAGCCATCGTGCCAGAGGGAACATGGCTGGAGTGTAGCAGTGACCTTGGATTAGTTGAGTAGCAGGCTCTGGGGCATGATACAACATGGTGGGCAGGCTAATAAACAGCAAACCAGCAAAAGGATGGTAAGGGACATCTAGAGGAAGAGGTTAAAGAAGGTAAGATGCTGGACACCTGGGTGAAGTGGGAAGGCCTTGAATTGTCCCAGGGAAGGGGGTGCATGACTGAAGGTTTTCCCTTGGTTATTCTGTTTTGGTACATTCCTTTTTAATGCTATTTTTCCTGTTTAAAAATGTGTATGTATTTCTAGTGTGTACACACATTATCTGCTGAGCCTAAATTAGGTGTACCTTTGTAAAAGCTAAAAACCAAAATAAGCATTGGTTGGCATTTATGCACTAACATTTTGGCATGCCTGCTTACACCATGTCAATAGCAGGCTTAAATGCTCATACCCAAATGTAGCATTTTAGCATATAAATGACCGTTTTCTATAACCTGCACGTATAAATGTACGACATGCCCATACTACTCACATGATCACTTTACAGAATACCGCTGAGTACGTACCTGGCATGTATGTATGTGAATGTTACATTCATGCGTGTTAGTGTTAGTATTTTATAATCTTAGCATGCAAATGGTGCTTACATTTAGGTGCTAAAATTAGAATTAGGAGATAGTGGCTGAAAATCGATGGATAGCAGGATTGTATTTTCACCCACCACTGATGAACATATAAGTCCATTTGAATATTGGCCTGAGTTTCGTTTTCTTTCTTTAGCTATTTCTGACCCTAAAATTGAGGTAATGTATGTGGTAAGAGATCCTGCTGTAGTTCTTACGAAGATATGATAGAGGTCTATAAAATAATGAGTGGAATGGAACTGGTGAACGTGAATCATTTGTTTACTCTTTCCAAAAATACTAGGACTAGGGGGCATTCGATGAAGCTACAAAGCAGTAGATTTAATACGAATCAGAGAAAAGTTTTCTTCACTTAACGTGTAATTAAACTCTGGAATTCGTTGCCAGAGAATGTGGTAAAGGCGGTTAGCTTAGCGGGGTTTAAAAAAAGGTCTGGATGGCTTCCTAAAGGAAAAGTCCATAGACCATTATTAAATTGACTTGGGGAAAATCCACTATTTCTGGGATAAGCAGCATAAAATGTTTTGTACTTTTTGGGGGGATCTTGCCAGGTATTTGTGACCTGGATTGGCCACTGTTGGAAACTGGATGCTGGGCTTGATAGACCTGTGGTCTTTCCCAGTGTGGCAATACTTATGTACTTAAAAAGTTGGGCAAATGTGTTTCAGAGAGTACGTAAATTATGCAATATGGGGGGGAAAAAGGGTGGGCAGGCATTCTTGGTTTGTTATTGACATCCTAGCCCGTATATAGTAACATAGCATAACATAGTAGATGACGGCAGAAAAAGACCTGCACGGTCCATCCAGTCTGCCCAAGAAGATAAATTCATATGTGCTACTTTTTTATTTGTACTGTCCTCTTCAGTGCACAGACCGTATAAGTCTGGCCAGCCCTATCCCCGCCTCCCAACCACCAACCCCGCCTCCCAACCACCAGCTCTGGCACAGACTGTATAAGTCTGCCCAGCACTATCTCTGCCACCCACCACTGGCTCTGGCACAGACCTTATAAGTCTATATGTTCAGTATAGTTTCCTTTTATTTATTTATTTATTGCATTTGTATCCCACATTCCCTCACCTATTTTGCAGGCTCAATGTGGCTTACATAGTTTTGTAACATTGTCATTACAGGATAACAGATGCATTTAGTTTTGTGCAGAGATTAAGTAAGGGAAGAAAGAAGAAGGGAGGGAGTGATTAGGGTGATTATCGAATTTTTCTATAGCGGACTTAAATCAGCCAAGCAACTTTGCATGCCCCAAAATTTTTCCAACTTAATTAATTTATATATATACTGCAATTCCAGCATAAGTGAGTGCAAGCTAGCTTACAACAGCCTAAAAATATATATCACAGCATAAGATAGAATCATAATGTTATGCATTATACAAATATAAATAAAAATAAAATTCAGGTATTAATCCAAATAAAAGCAGTAGAACAAGAAATACGTTGTATGAGAATGGTTTTATAGAAGGTGCCCAAGTAGGGAGGATACACAGGTGTGCGTATATATTGAGCCAAACGTGAAGTGAAAGAAAAAAGTGCAATGTCTAGTTGATTCTAAATACACAAATTGGGACTTGGGAGAGTTAGATGATGATCATTAACACAATGTAAAACTCTTGCTGGAGAATAAGGAATTATGAGAGAAGAAAGGTAATAGAACCTCTTGGTTATTAAGAAAACCATGGTAGCTAAGTAAATGTATCATGAAAAGAACTGGTGATTGTTGGATTAACTTATTGACCAAAGTGTAGTATTTTTCTTATAGCTTACTTCATTGTAGTGTATAAAACAAAGGTGATCCCTTTTTTTCCCCCCTCTTTTCTTGAACAGTGCTTTCATGAAGTATCTTTGAAAAATTCCTTCATTGCTTATGCAGCGGAGCCAACAGAAAACTGCTCCATAACCCTGAACATTGTTACTGAAAACACAGATGAGACAGATGTTAAAGATTATACTAAGCACTGCATACAAAGCAGTGTTGATTCAGGAAACTATTCCAATGAAGATGACGTGAATGAAGGTCCATCAGAAAAAACCTGACAGCGGACGCTAGTTTAATATACTCTGTGTGTGTTAAAAAGTTTCAGCCCGGTAAGCAGTCTTCTGGTTTTCTTGCAGAAACAAACCTGGCCAAAGAGACCAATAGTCGGATGTCCCTTGGAATATTCTGTTTATTTCCCCAGGACTTTGAACACTGGTTTGTGGAAGGAAAAAAAAAATACCAGTCCCATACACAGGACTTCCGAACTTTGTTTGATATAGGCTTCTTCGTTGACCATTTGCAATATGCATATTTAAACTGGATTACAGTTCTGTAGTTGATAAAGAAAGCTCCACTGTATGGTTTGGTATCAAAGGATTTGTTCATTACGTCCAAAACTTTCTCTGCAGAACTTAATGGCACCAGCTAAGCTGATCAATGTTTCAAAACACATAGAAGCATGAAGTTGAACTTCATATGATGTTTTCCGACAAAGTTGATAAGATGCTCTAGGATGTCTGGTGTTGCCACCTGAACTGAAATGACATCTTTAGTTGTGAATTATTGTGGTGTTGAGTGGCTTCTGGTGACATAGTGTTGGAATGATGTATGAAATTCATTGGATATTGGCTGAACTGGAATGGTGTCTTCGGTGATACAACTGCTCCGACATCAACAGAGCTTATAGGATATCTTCTCAAATAAGGAAATGTCATGTTTATGCATTTATTGCTAATAACTAAATGCTGTCTTAACCAAGGACAAATGCAAAATATATTTATGATTTTTTTTTACTTTGTTTTTAAGTAAAGACAAATGTGTATAAGCAATTTATGTTGCTAAATAAAATGCAAAATAGTATTTTGTCCCACAGCTGTCAGCTGTGGGTAAAGCTCTCTGAGTAGAGGTAGCAATAAAGCTGCTTGAAAGACCAGGTGATATTGAAATGTTTACAAGAACGGACTGTTAACCAGTAACTGACAAGATATGAAGGCACAGGGTAACCCAAAACTTTGGTTACCGTAAAGTAAATGTAGTAACCAGAAAACCTTTTTACTTCTCATTGGTGAGACCTCAGCTACTGTACTGTACAACAGTGAGTCTAGTTTCGGAAGATGCACTTCCTATGGGATAGAGGCTGGAAGTTATTCAAAGAGAAGGCCACCCTGATGCAGGATCTACCAAAGACCGTATCAAATGAGAATTAAGGACCTAAATGTGTATGCTGGAGAGGAGAGACATGTGACGTTCAGATAACTCAAACGTATAGATCAGTGGTTCCCAAACCTGGTCCTGGATTCACCCCAGCCAGTCAGGGTTTCATGATACCCACAATGAATATTCATGAGAGAGATTTGCATGCATTGCCTCCTTGGTATGCAAATCACTCTCAAGTGTATTCATTGTGGATATCATGAAAACCTGAGTGGCTGGGGTGCCTCCGGGACCAGGTTTAAGAACCATTGGTATAGATAATGCATGAGATGTAAATCTTTTTTTTTTTTTTATAGAAAATAGTTTTTTAGAACAGGAGGTTATGGTATGAGACTTGGGGGGAGGGGTAAACTCAGGAACAACATCCAGAAAATATTTCTTCATGGATGTATGGAATTAACTCCCAGTGGTAGTGGAACACAAGAGAGTGTAGGGACAGGTACAAAGAATCTTCAGCTGTGAAGAGAAAGCTAAAGATGGTGCGATTCTATAGACCTCAAATCTATGAAACTGGTAGGCTAGATGGGACTTTCTGGTCCTTAAATTATCAACTGTTTTCTATTTTAAAGTGGGAGGTAGCATAGTGTGATGTTGCTTTGCTTTTGATTGGAAGATGAGATGAAGCATTCTGTTTAAGATGCTTCTATGTTTAGGAACACCAACCCCCAATTACAAAACAATTATAAATTTGGAACAGAGAGTTAATATGTACTAGCTTGTGTTTTCATTATAAGGAAATAATTTTCTTACTTAACAGCATTTATGTGGACCACATCCTCCCACTATAATCCATAGCAATTTTAGAATTCCCCCCCCCCCCCCCCACTAAAAAAATAAAAATAAAAATCCTGAAAAGGCAGCTAGGGTTGTTTGCTGACATCTAATATGGAACTCATTTTCAAAGTACTTAGACTTACTCAAAGTTACATAGCAACTACTACTACAAATCATTTCTATAGCGCTACCAGTCGTACGCAGCGCTTCACAATTGAACATGAAGAAAAGACAGTCCCTGCTCAGAAGAGCTTACAATCTAAATCAGGACAGACAGACAGGACAAATAAGGGATAAGGGGACTATTGAAGAGAGGAAGACAAGATAAAGGTTACGAGCAGGTGACAAGTTAGGAATTAAAAGCAGCATCAAACAGGTAGGCCTTTAGCCCGGATTTGAAGGCAGCCAGGGATGGGGCTTGTCGTAATGGCTCAGGAAGTCTTGGGATGAACTGTACGGAGTCAGTCCACTAAATAAAGGAATTCCCCTGTTTGACAGAAAGCAACATGCAGGTCAGGTGCCACCAATTTTCAAGATGGTGGCGCAGAGCAAGGAGCATCACTCTTCCCTTCCATCCTAAAAATGCATGAGTAAAGGGAGAGCAGGGTCCCAGGAGAGGGACCCATAAGACTACCAGAATCACTGAGCAACCTGTGGAACTTTGTAAGTTTTAAGTGCTTTGAAAACACACCTCCATATCTATATATATAAAAGGCAACCCCAACGTTCTGAAGCCTCCACGGAAGTTGAGGCGCCCGAGATATCCGGTGTGCCCTGGAGTGCCTGCACCGCCCTCGCGTCAAAACGTCATGACGTCGAGGGCGGAGCTATTGACACTCGAGGGCCGAAACGGCCCACAGCGAACAAGGCAAGTAGCTTCGAGGGACGGAGGGAGGGGGCCCCTTGCTAGCGCCCGTTTCATTCCGCTCAGAAACGGGCATTTTTTCCTAGTGTACTGATAAAAAGTACTATATTAAAGCCAAAACAGTGCCTTCCCTGAATAGCTAAATTTTTCCCATGCTACCTCCCAAGCAGATCAAGTGACATTGCCATAGAGATGTTTCTGATCTGTAATTAAATGTCTTGTGCTGGCATTTTCCTAGCAATTAAAATAGGAAAACTAATTTTTGTGATGTATTTTTTTTTTACCCTTTATTGTTTTGGTGCTTATACAATGTTTTATAATGAATAAAATATTTATTACAAAGCTATGGCTCTAAAAGTGTTTTCTTTTGCCTTTCATAGGAATTAGCAGGTGTTATGTTCTTAAAAGAAAACTAGTGCTCGTCATATTATATATTTAAAAAAAAAACCCACATTGAGCATGTGAGAAGATGCTGTATATCATTTTTACTGCTGAGTCGTTAAGTTTAAGTTCTATAAATTGCACCTTGAAACATGCTTTAACTCCTTACAGCAGCTTTAGGGTAGAATTTGTCACAAATGACTAGGATTGTGCATTTTTTATTTTGTTACATTTGTACCCCGCTCTTTCCCACTCATGGCAGGCTCAATGCGGCAGGCAATGGAGGGTTAAGTGACTTGCCCAGAGCCACAAGGAGCTGCCTGTGCCGGGAATCAAACACAGTTCCTCAGGACCAAAGTCCACCACCCTAACCACTAGGCCACTCCTCCACACATTCATTAGCACTCCCTTAAATTTAGTGTGTACGAAATAGCCTATGAATTAAATGCACATTAAATCAAACACAGAGTTGATTTGTGTGTGTTCAAGTTCTAATAATTTAAACACAAATGTGTGAAACAATGTAATAACGTGAAAAAAATTTCTCAGAAATTGGGGGAGGGGGTGAAGCCAAACAAATGAAAAATGAACTGAATTTTTCCCTGTGCATATCCCATTCTCTTCCATCATATTCCCCACTCTTTAATTTAACTATCTACTACTACTACTTAACACTTCTAAAGCGCTACTAGGGTTACGCAGCGCTGTACAGTTTGTCAAAGAAGGACAGTCCCTGTTCAAAGGAGCTTACAATCTAATGGACAAAACGTGCAGTCAAACAAATGGGGCAGTCTAGATTTCTTGAATAGAGGTATAATGGTTAGGTGCCAAAGGCGACATTGAAGAGGTGGGCTTTGAGCAAGGATTTGAAGATGGGCAGGGAGTATATTCTCGTTCTCTCCCCCCACCCTTGCCATCCAGGATCTCATCTGTGTGTGTCTTTCACCCCTCCCTCTCTTCCTCTCCAACCAACTTTGCCCTCATCTGTCTTATTCTGAGTCATGCCCCTGATCCATCAATGCTCTCTCTGTGTGCCTCTCTCCTCCTTCACCATCCAGAATCACCCCATCTTTCACCCCTCCCCCCATCCGTCTTTTGTTTTTTTCTTCTCATGTCCACCCTGCTCACTGCTTTCTCAGGCTCTGCAGTAGCAGCAGCCAAAAATGAAAAAGATATGCGAGACCATTGCCCTGTGCAGCTCTGCCAATCCCTTATGTGTAGACTTCCTGTGTTGGAAGGACAAGACCAGCAGAGCTAGCAATAGTGCACACAGGACAATGGTCCTGCCCATCTTTTCTGTTTTTGCTGCCACAGACCTGGGAAGGCAGTGAGCTGGCGGAGGTTGCAGTGAGTGAAAGAGAAGGTTATAGTCGGGCAGTGGTGTGCTGGAGCAGGCTCTCACGGGCTCACGAGAGCCGTTTGTTAAGTTTTTAAGAATTTTGGGAGCCGGTTGTTAAAGTAGGCCTCCCCATGGCTACTTGAACAACTGACTCCCAAAATGTGGGCTTTCAGCCCCCTCCTGAATTCATTTTTACTTTGTTGGCAGTAATGCTGGCTCCACCAGCCAAGTAAATAGACTGCTGCTCCCTGCTCCTTGTTTCTGGCTCTGAGCATCAGGCTGGGACTTTTCATGCAAGCGCAAGAAGGTTCTATCATGCTGCTCAGAGCCAGAAACAAGCAGCAGAGAGTGGTGGCAGTCCATTTATTGGCTGGTGGGGCTCGGCAAAGGTATGCCTAGCGTGCCCGCACAAGGGAGGGAAGAGAGAGACATGTATTCCCCCCCCCCCCCACCCCAAAAAAAAAAATAATTTCATGGCTGGCTATGCCCGGAGAGAGAGCCTGTTGTTAAAAATTTACCAGCACACCCCTGTAGTCGGGGCTGTGGAAAAAGCACATCCAGTCCTCTCTGCTCTTTCAGCCAAAGAAACTGATGAGATTCATCTGATAAGACTTACCTATGGTGAAACCATGCTGCCACTGATCCTGCAATCCATTAGACTGAAGAAGACTGCACGAACTTCTGTTTAGCAGCATTTCCAATCATTTATTCACCACGTAGGTCAGAGTAACCAGCTTGTAATTCACAGCCTCTTCCTTACTTCTGTCCATTATTAAAGAGGAACCACGTTTGCCCATCTCCAGTCCTCTAGGATCACTCCTGAGTCTAAAAAAGCTGAAGTTGAAAAGGTCAGACAGCAGAGCTGCTAGAACTTTCCTAAGTATTTTCTTAATTTATATTCAGTGCGTTTTTTTCTAGCAAAAAAGGTGCCGGTACTCATGCCTGGCCACCCTTCAGGGGTGCGGTAATTACTGAGGGACCCCCACCCCACAATAGCCAGCATAGGAGCCAACTTTTCAAAATTATTGAGGGTGCTAAGCCCAATGGAAATAACCCCTCCCTGGACACATACAAGGAATTTTCTCACTATTGGGGGTGTTCAAGCACCCACAGAGTCGGCTCCAATGATAGCCAGGCCCCCTGCAACCAGTCACAGAATCTATGACAAGGCAGAATTGTTGTGTAGAGGTTGATCTCTTTCATTAAAACTTGGGGACCATGGGTCAATTTTAACAGACAATGAAAAAGGTGCCGGTACTCAGTACCCCCTCAAAAAAAAAAAGCCCTGTTTATATTCCACCTAAAAACTAAACAGATAACAGTAAAAATATACAATGCTAACTGAATACCTGGCCTCAGTCACACATGCAGAACCTCTCCAAATGCAGGATAAATGATGATATAAAGTAGAAAAGTGAAGACAAAAATTAGCCTGGATTCCTAAGGAGCCAGACTCTGCATGCAGCACAACACCAGCAAAATAGAACGAGATGCATTTCTTCCAGTACTGTGCAAAATATAAAGACAGCATCAATTCACAAAACTGACATATTTCGATCACTAAATGGAAAACTTAAATTATGTTTTGTACCTTTGCTGTCTGGTGATTTTTATTGTATTTCTTATTGATTCCACTTTCTGGTTTCTTTCCTCTTATCTTCTTTGCTCACTGTCTAGGACCTTCTGTCAATTTGTCATTTCTTTTCTCTCCTGTCTTTTTCACTTTTCCTATATTCATCCCCAACATTGATCTTTATGCTCAGCTTCCATTTATTTATTTTGTTAATATTTATTCACTCTTAATTTCATCCGTCCTTACCATCCAGTCTTCTGGCTCCCAGTTTTTTTACTGCTTTTACCTATAGGTTTCTATCCCTCTCCCACTCATGTCCAGTGTCTCACCCAATCGCCTGTTCATTGACTATTCCCCTTCACCTTTTTTTCCACACTACTACCACTGTCCTGACACCTGAGGCAGAAAGCAAATAAAAGCATTGAGATTTGGAGGGTGAGTGCACGTTCTGTCTTCTAGTCTTGCCCCATCCAATGTATTATGTCTGAGAGAGGACAAATCACTCCTTTCTGTACCCTTCTCCACCACCGCTAACTCCAGACTCCGCCCCTTCTGCCTCGCATCACCTTATGCCTGGAACAGACTTCCTGAGCCCATACGCCATGCGCCCTCCCTGCCCATTTTCAAGTCCTTACTCAAGGCCCATCTCTTCTCCCTTGCTTTTGGTGCCTAACCACCTTCCCATTCCTGATACCTACACTGACTACATAGTTTTTACCTTTAGATTGTAAGCTCTCTTGAGCAGGGACTGTCCTTCCCTGGCAGCGCTATAGAAATGCTAAGTAGTAGTAGTAGTAGTGAGAGGGTGGGACAGGCAAAGGCCGAGCACATGCACAGGCTTCAAAGCCCTGTGTTGCTATTTTGTTTCTGCTTTCTTTCCTGTTCTGGGATTGGGGAGGAGGGGTTGCTTGCCAGTCAGAATGGAGATTTTTGCTGAGCTTGTGCAATGTTAGCACGGTCCCTGGTAAGTTTATAGCAAACAGCAGATATATGAATTATTAACACATTAAACCTGACATTTAAAGTACTCTTAAAAGATATGAACAGGATGGAGTCGGTCCAGAGGACGGCTATGAAATTAGTAAACGGTCTTGAATGCAAAAATTATAGGGACAGGCTTATGAACCTCAACATGTATATGCTGGAAGAGAGGAGGGAGAGGAGTCATGATAGAAACGTTTAAATATCTCAAGGGCATTTATGTACAGGAAGAGAGCCTTTTTCAAATGAAGGAGAGCTCTGAAATGAGGGGGCATATGACAAAGTTAAGAGGAAATAGGCTTAGGAGTAACCTAAGGAAGTATTATTTCACAGAAAGGGTGGTGGAGGAGTGGAATGGCCTCCCGGTGGAGTTGAGAACTGTTCCAGAATTTAAAAAGGCATGGGATAAGCACGTTGGATCGCTTAGGAACAGGAAGAATTAGGGGTTCCAGAGGATGGGTAGACTGGATGGGTCATATGGCCTTTATCTGCCATCATGTTTCTATGCCCCTCTGACATGTGGCACCAGAGCACCAACACTCTTTGACATGCAACAATTCTGTATTAGAGACTGCAATTTGTTATACAGCCACCAGGTGGCACTGTTATAAGGGTTCATGCATGGTGTTTTGGTTGATTTCTGTTTAGCTGCTGTTCTTATTATCTTTTCATTGAGGAGATACTTACTCCCTGTTTCAAGCTGTAACACAATGAAAAGCCCTACATACTGAATGAATCCTGTTTCAGATTCCTGATTGTTGTAGAATATTTGGAACAAGCTCATGCTGTAGCACACACCGCTAAGGAAAACTCAGTCCTAGATGAAAAGAAGATGGTGAGTGGAAGGTCCCTATAATTACCACCTCATCAACCCCCCCCCCCCCCATCTGTCTCCCTGGACAAAATGAATCAATACAGAGTTTCACCAATTATCTTCAACACTTACGTCAGACCAGGAATACATTATTAGTTCTAATAAGAACCCAAATAGCAATAGGTACATATAAATATCTATAACCAGTGGTTAAGCTATAATTAGGTTACACATCAATATCAGGCTATATAACAGAATATATATCTTATCATCTGTACAAATGTTCCCCTCCCCCCCCCCCCCACACATTTACAATATTTGTCATAGAACTAAGACACAAAAATTAATTAATGTTTATATCTTTCAACATTTCTACTATAATAAAACTCACCCTCAACGTTCTGAGGACACTGACGTCAGTGAAGCCAAGCCCTGACTTCCTTCTAAAAGGTTCGAAGGTTTGTGGTGGTGAAGCCACCAAAATTGCTCTGGGCCCCGCCCTCGAGGGCGGAGCAATGGCAGAACAACGAAGGGGCTGGCAGGGAGGGAGGCGGGGGGGTGGGAAATCGCTCCGGGCCCCGCATCAAACGTCATGACATTGGGGGCAGAGCAATGGCAGAACAACGAAGGGGTTGGCCAGGGAGGGAGGGGGGTGTTGGCGACGAAAACCTTGCTAGCGCCCGTTTCATTTGCTCTGAAACGGGCCTCTTTTACTAGTATTTTCATAATGAAAGATTTACCAGGTAGTACAACAGGTGGTGAAGAGCAGTAAAGTGAGAGAGACCAACAACAGTAATAATTAACAAATATGAACTTGTATTCAAGGTAAGCGGAGAGGTTCTGTAAAAGCAAGGGACCAAAGCAGATCAATGCAATAATCAAGGAACAAATGCATACAATAACTAGCATCAATATAGTTGTTAACTAAGTCATTCTTTCAGCCTCTCCTGTTCTTCAGTTTTCCCCAGACAAGGTTGCTTTGAGAACTATGTTGAAAACTTCCAATTGCCAGGTAATCATGCTTACTGCTGTGTTATGAGCAAGAGACCTACAATTAGAAAAAGCCCCAAGGGCAGAGCACATCTTTAGAAAAAAAAATATTTTTTCAAAGTTGCCAAAGTGGTCCAGCTCAAGGAGAGAGGTTTCAGACCACCCCATCAGACAACCCCATCCTGATTGTTTTCTGGTATCCGTAGTGCCAGAGCCAATGATAGACATGCTGAGGCCCAGGACAGAAATTTGGGGACAGGCTCCAAGACCACCAACAGAATAAAATGGTTTCGATTATCTGATTATCTGATGTCGGATAAATGAAAAATTAGATGTATTTTTATTTTATTTTTATTTGTAGCATTTGTATCCCACATTTTCCCACCTATTTGCAGGCTCAATGTGGCTTACATTTGCCGTTATGGCGATTGCCATTTCTGGACTTCAGATATGCACATGATTTTGCAATCAAGTGCGTACATACATGGTAGAAGAATGCATTGTATACGTGCGTACTTGTTAACACGTGGTTTTACAATCAAGTGTGTATATATGTGGTAGAAGAATACATTGTGGTCTTGTGTAGGTGTCGGCTTTATGTAGTTGCTCAGGTGATGGTATTATGGTGAGAGTAATAGTGTTGGGCAGTGATTATGTCGTTTCAGTCTTATTCTTCGTTGTTGTTGTTGTTTAGAAGTTAGGACGATTGTTTGTTGTATGCTTTTTTGAATAGGTCCGTTTTCAGTAGTTTACAAAAGATGGTTAAATCTTGCGTTGTCTTTATGGTCTTCCGGAGCACTTTGCATAGCTGTGTGCAAATGTAGGAGAAGCTGGTTGCGTAAGTGGACTTATATTTTATATAATACCAAAATATTTTATATAATACCAAAAACGATGCATAAACAAAGGCATACAGTTCCTGATTTTCAAAAATTGTTTATTAACAACACTAGCGTTTTCTGCAGCATGATTGGAGCTCTAAGACGACATAATTACTGTACATGTGCTTGTTCGAAAACAAAGATTTTTAATAGAAATAAATGCAATGACATTACCAGGGGGTCTGTCAGAAATGTTGGATGGTCAGATCAGCGAAGCTCAGGTAATTGAGACTGTGCTGTATATCTCTTTCAGGCTTAAGTAGGCTTCGAGGGGCCCCTTTGCTTTGAAGGCCAAAAGTAATAGCCCTGATTGCCGCCTCCTCCATGTTGGCCCTGCAGAATACTAATTTCCAGTGGTAGCAGCAAAGACTACAAATATGTCTATAAAATACTGAGTGGAGTGCAACGAGTAGACCTGAATCGCTTGTTTACTCTTTCCAAAAATACTAAGACTAGTGGAGGAGTGGCCTAGTGGTTAGGGTGGTGGACTTTGGTCCTGAGGAACTGAGTTCGATTCCCACTTCAGGCACAGGCAGCTCCTTGTGACTCTGGGCAAGTCACTTAACCCTCCATTGCCCCATGTAAGCCACATTGAGCCTGCCATGAGTGGGAAAGCGCGGGGTACAAATGTAACAAAAATAAAATAGATACTATTGGAGATTCTACATGGAATGTTGCTATTCCACTAGCAACATTCCATGTAGAAGGCTGCGCAGGCTTCTGTTTCTGTGAGTCTGACGTCCTGCACGTACGTGCAGGACGTCAGACTCGCAGAAGCAGAAGCCTGCGCGGCCACATTGGTGATCTGCAAGGGCCGACTTCTACATGGAATGTTGCTAGTGGAATAGCAACATTCCATGTAGAATCTCAAATAGTAGCAACAGTGGAGGAGTGGCCTAGTGGTTAGGGTGGTGGAGGTGGACTTTGGTCCTGAGGAACTGAGTTCGATTCCCACTTCAGGCACAGGCAGCTCCTTGTGACTCTGGGCAAGTCACTTAACCCTCCATTGCCCCATGTAAGCCGCATTGAGCCTGCCATGAGTGGGAAAGTGCAGGGTACAAATGTAACAAAAAAAAATGAATCTACTAGGTAGTACATTTAAAACAAATCGGAGAAAATATTTGTTCACGCAATGAGTAATTAAGCTCTGGAATTCGTTGCCAAAGAATGTGGTAAAAAGTTAGCATGGTTTAAAAGAGGTTTGGATAATTTCCAAAAAGAAAAGTCTATAAGCTATTATTAAGATGGACTTGGGAAAATCCACTGCTTATTTCTAGGATAAACAGCATAAAATCTGTTTCATTGTTCTGGGATCTTGCCAGGTACTTGTGACCTGGCTTGGTCGCTGTTGGAAACGAGATACTGGGCTTGATGGACCTTCGGTCTGTACCAGTATGGCAACACTCATGTTCTTAATTTTGATTTGATTTTTAGTGAAGTGGTGTGGTAGCCATGTTAGTCCACTTTTAAAGGTAATAAATCGAAATAATAAGCAAAGACAAGAAAATTAGATAATACCTTTTTTATTGGACTAGCAATACATTTTTGATTAGCTTTCAAAGACAATAACTTATTCAGATCAGAAATGAGGGAATAATGAGAAGAGACTCTCAAACAATTTTACAGTTCTTTGAATGCATACCATCCTTCAATCAAATTCAAAATTGACTACTCCACAGAAAAGACAAATTTCTAGACCCCCACAGTCTCTATGGCTATATACAAATATCTATATACAAGACTGACAGACGCTAGAAGTTATAGATAGAGTTATTATTAGTGACTTTCGTCTTTGATTTAGATAGGAACAATGTTTTGAAATTCTATTTCCGATACATGGTTGATAGTTTTTTGGGTTCAAAGATGCATATATTTCCTGACACATCAAAGGAATCGCAGACTGGGAGGTGTGAGGTCTTGGCTTTTAAGCCAGGAATCATTGCCCTAGGTGGGACCTTCCTAGCGCGATTCCCTTATAAGTGTTTTATTTCCTTATTACTTATTTATTTGAACCTAAGAAATTATAAGAGTTTGTGGAAACAGATGAAGAATGCTCTGCAGCAACTTCCTTCAGTTACCACTGTACCGGCTGCAATAACCGATTAACCTTCCTCCCTCAGAAAATGTGAAGTGTAAGATTAACCATTCTGAGTTTTTCTTATTTTCTTTAAGATTGTTTTCCTGATCTTGGATCTTGCAATTGTGGACAATTATGTAAATATATATTGTTGAGAGAAAATGTTTTCCTTTTTCTATTAATTTCTGTATTTCCTTACATTTATGTGATAAATGTGAATGTAATTAAGTAAAATGATAAATAAATAAAATACAAAAAAAAAGACTGACAGACGCAGCTACCTCCACATACAAAAAAAAAAAATCCATTATACACAGCCAAGCCACGTGATACCACCGTGTCTGCTCTGACTCAAGAGACAGAGAGGAACACCACAAAATTCTGACTAAATCCTTCAAACAAAAAAAGATACAACCCCAAAACAAAGATTGCCTCTGCCCTCAAAACACCCAGGGAAACACTATTGCAGTACAAAGGAAAGAAGAAGAAAAACAACAACAACAACACAAAGAGAGTGACATACAATCCAGAGTTGGAAAACCTGAGAAGAATCATAAAAGATCTACTACCACTCCTCTAGAAGGATGAATTACTGAAAGAAATTTTCCCAGCTCCACTGATGCTGGTCTTCTGACAATCACCTATCTGAAGCAAACTCCCAGCAGAAGATCAGAAAGAAGAGAATGGCAGGGTCCCTGCAATATACCAAGCTGCAGTGGCGTACCAAGGTGGGGGCGGTCCGCCCCGGGTGCACGCCGCTGGGGGGGTGCCGCGCGCCTGTCGGCTCTTCGTTTTCATGCTCCCTTTGCCCCGGAACAGGTTACTTCCTGTTCCGGGGCAGAGGGAGCATGAAAACGAAGAGCTGGCAGGCGCGCGGTACCCTCCCCCAGCGGCGTACACCCGGGGAGGTTCTTTCGCCGGGGGAGGGGGTGTTGTGCTGTTCCGGGGGGGCGGGGCGCATCGGCGATCTGCCCCGGGTGTCAGCCCCCCTAGGAACGCCACTGCCAAGCTGCAAACTGTGCCAGCACATATCACAGGACCTCATAGTTACCCACATGAGGAAAGGCTAAAGAGGTTAGGGCTCTTCAGCTTGGAAAAGAGACGGATGAGGGGAGATATGATTGAGGTCTACAAAATCCTGAGTGGTGTAGAACATCAATTTTTTTTTTTTTTTTACTCGTTCCAAAAATACAAACACTAGGGGACAATCGAGGAAGTTACATGGAAATACTTTTAAAACAAAGAGGAGGAAATATATTTTTTTATTCAACAAATAGTTAAGCAAGCTCTGGAACTCTTTGCCAGAGGAGGTGGTAACAGCGGTTATTGTATCCGGGTTTAAAAAAGGTTTGGACAAATTCCTGGAGGAAAAGTCCGTAGTCTGCTATTGAGACAGACATGGGAAGCAACTGCTTGCCCTGGGATTTGTAGTATGGAGTGTTGCCATGATTTGGGTTTCTGACAGGTACTTGTGATCTGCTTTGGCCACTGTTTGGAAAACAGGATACTGGGCTAGATGAACCATTGGTCTGACCCAGTATAAAAACTCTTACGTTCACATGGGGAAAAACATTCAACATAAAGGATATTACTACTCCCTAAAGATCTGGGGGGGGGGGGGGGGGGACCAATGCTCAAAACCTAATGCTGGAGATAGAGGTGATTAGCGTGAGACTAGCACGCGCTTTAATGTGCGTAAAATATTCTGAGGGCTCCAGCTTGGGAGACAGATGTGTGTGCCAAAGATGGCTACAAATTGTATTTAAATATACTCAAATGGATGTTAATGAGGTCCTTTGATATTCCCTCCCAATGCTCAGAGAAAAGCACAGAAACAAATGCTGCCCTTAACGCTGAAAACTAACTGCCATTCTGGGGGTGGTGTTGAAGGTTTTCAAGAGAGGATTTCTTTCAAAATTTCTCATTTTAAACTGCCAGTTTTGTGGGTTTTTAAGAAGCGGAAGGAAACCTAGACAGCCTGTAAACGCTAATAATAAGAAAGAAATGCATGCGAGTACGAGCAAAACAGGAACTGCAAGCACACATCGGCGCCGTTCTTCTGTGCTTAAACATGCGCCTTTCAAGTGAAAACAATAATTTTTGAAAAGCTTATATTTAAATGCGCAGAAGAATAGTGCCGATGTGTGCTTGCAGTTCCGGTCTTGCATGGGCACAAGAGCTGTGCTTACCGTGAAATTCATTTGTGCTTGTGCCAGGCACATTCCCCCCCCCCCCCTTGATTTCAGTTTCATAGCACCATATAATTTGAATACCATTTGCTTTGAGCATTGCATGCTAAGTTTCTGCGCTGATCTTGCGCTATGTGGTCTGCGCTGTTGGCTTTAGCTTCAGACCTTTTGAGCATTTTCCCCTTGGGTTTCCTATCACATTATAAACCATAAAATTATACTGCTTTGTTACCCTGTTATCGCCCATCCTTCCCTCCCTTTTTCTTCCCCCCCCCCCCCCCCCCCCCCACTCCTATCTTTCCTCATGAGACTGTCATTGGAATGCTTTTATGTTTCACACAGTGGCATAGCCAGACATAGTATTTTGGGTGGGCCTGAGCCCAAACTGGGTGGGTACTCAATCTTCCCCACCCCAGCCCACATGCTTTCCACCCCTGCCCCTGTACCAGCAACCCCCCCAATGAATAAAATAAAAACCTGAGCTGAAGGTGTTCCCTGGCAGCCAGTGATTTCCCTACTTGCTACAGCCAACGGTGTTTTCCACCCATTACTGGCACGCCAGCCCCTCTCCCCTCCTGCACACACTTGGTTTTTGCACATGTGTGTGGGGGAGGGGCGTTGGTGCAGTGGCAATGGGTAGAAAGCGCCGCCAGCTCCAGCAAGTAGGGAAACCATTTGTTGTGGCTGCCTGAGGATATCTTCAGTTGACAGGGCATGGGGATCCCCACCAGCTATGAGGGTGCAGAATTTTGGGTGGGCCTAAGCCCACCTGGGCCCACCCATGGCTAGGCTACAGGTTTCACAGATATATTCTGTGATGTACAGTGGCGTAGGAAGGGGGGGGTGGTCTGCCCCGGGCGCACGCCAGGGCAGAGAGAGCAGGGAACCAGTGGAGCCGACGCAGCTCCCAGCGACATGCAGTCGGGGCGGTTCGGCCCTCCCACCCATCCCTCGCCGCTTTCCCTCATCGCTTTCCCTGGTAAGTACGAGCTCCGGGGGGGGGTGCGCTCCGGAGGGGGGAGGGTCCGCCGTGCTGCACCCGGGGGGGGGGGGTGCACAGCGGCGACCCGCCCCAGGTGTCAGCTGCCCTCGCTACGGCACTGGTGATGTATGTCATCGTTTTTTATCTAAAGAAGGTATTGCCTTCAAAAGCTAATCAAAAAAACGTATTAAGTTAGTTCGATAAAAAGGTATCCCATTTTCTTTGCTTTGTTTTTATTTCAGTTTGAGTTTGAAAACCTCAACGGGCTAAAAGTCTCCGTGCTAGAACTGACGTATTTGCTAGTTCTGCTGTTCACATGAGCCAGCTGCAGAAGTTGTCTCAGACAGCACAGGAAGTGAAAATAGCTTCAGCGTGCATTTTGACACTGGCTTCCTCTACAGCAGGGGTTGGTAGCTTTTTGTGGTTCCTGCATCCTTTAACTGCTGCCTGATATAATGCCTCCATCCCGCTACCTGACCAGCAGCAGCAACTGTGGCAAAACAAGAAGCAGGCACGGGTCCTGGTCTTCAGGTGTGCGCGCTGTTGGCTCTGCTGGTCCTCTGCCCTAGAACAGGAAGTTGACATCAGAGGGGGCAGCATGCCCCTGGAGGACTGCAGCCCTGCACCTGCTTCTTGTTTTGCACCGTTGCTGCTGCCGGTCAGGAAAAGCAGCAGCGACCCGGGAAGGAAAAGACACCAGATGGAAGGGGTGGGGGTGGGGGAGAAAACACCACTGTTCACATAGCCAACAGGAAGATGCTGGACTGGGGAGCTAGGGCTGACTGGGAGCCGAGTGTGAAAGTACCTGCATATATTTCCAGAATACTGCAAGTATTATTCTCTTTAATATGTTATATTATTTTGGTGTGCATTATTTTTATTTTTTTAGTACATAATTCCTGGAATGTGTTCAGGGGGCATAAAACCATCAGAAACAGAGGGGTCCTTTTACTAAGGTGCACCGGAAAATGGCCTGTGCTGGTGTAGACGCGTGTATGAGATGTGCACATGTCCATTTTTCAGCGCACCTGCAAAAAGGCCCTTTTTTGTGGGGCTGAAAATGGACGTGCGGCAAAATAAAAATTGGTGCACATCCATTTTGGGCCTGAGACCTTACCGCCACCCATTGACCTAGCAGTAAGGTCTTGCACATTAACTGGGAGGGGGGGGGTAAAGGTCTATGTGCGTACAATGCCGATTACCACCCGGTTACCACCGTGCAGTGCAAAATTTCTGGCGCGCTTAGTGGACGTGCGTAAAAAATGAAATCACCGCCAGGGCCGCTGAGAGTCTAGGCCGGGCCCGGGGCAAGGCCGGCCTGCCTCCGCTCCCCCCCCCCCACTGCCCCACCCCCCACCCCTGCCGCCCCCCCTGTCACTCCCCCCGCTGCTGCAGTCCCCGGTCTCACCTACCTGCCTCCTCGGCCCCGAGTCCCCTTCATTCAAAGCGGCAGTCGCAGATCGCGTCTCTTCTGGCCTTCCCTCCCTGTGTCCCGCCCTCGCGGAAACCGGAAGTTACATCAGATGAGGGCGGGACACAGGGAGGGAAGGCCAGAAGAGACGCGATCTGCGACTGCTGCTTTGAATGAAGGGGGCCCGGAGCCATGGATGCAGGCAGGGGCCACCAGTGAAAGGGCCCCAGAGGTATTAGAAGGAGGCAGATGGTACACAGTGAAGGAGTCCTTCCCTAATGTCCGTTTACTACTGACACAGGTGTCCCCCCCCCAACAAGATTTTAACTTGCCCCATCTTAGCCCATCGCACTTTAGCCTTGCAAGCAGTTGAGTCAGTAACCGCCTATGACCTCGTACCCCCTTCCTAAACCACTAGTGACCACTGACAGCTACATATATACCTGTTAGCCACTAACAGTACTAACTGTTAACATGTTAAAATTACAGTGGTACCCAATTATACTACCAATAACTATCCTAATAACTGCCTTCATTCAGGACTGCTGAGAGGGGGGGGGCAGGGGGGGCAGAATTCCCTGGGCCTCCAAGGGGGGCCCAGCACTGGGGTCTCTCTCCTCCTGTTCGCAGGCCGCCGGCGCTGCAGTCCCCAGTCTCACCTGCCCGCCCTCGGCTCCGTCAACAGCCACCCTCCATCCGCCACTGGGCCCCCTGCGTTCAAATCAGCAGCACATCACCTCCGTGTGCAAGCAGCAGATCGCCTCCCTTCGGGCCTTCCCTCTCTGTGTCCCGCCCTCATCTGATGTAACTTCCTGTTTCCGCGAGGGCGGGGCACAGTGAAGGAGGGCCCAAAGGGAGGCGCTGCCGATTTGAATGCAGGAGCCCGGTGGCGGACAGAGGGAGGCTGTCGACGGGGCTGGGGGTGGCCAGGTGGAGACTGGGCACTGCGGCGGCCTGAGAGCAGGAAAGGGAGGCGACAGTGGTAGTGACTGGTGGGGGGGGGGGCAGGGGCCCCTGGGGCGGCCTTGCCCCAGGCCTGGCTCAGTCTCTCGGCGCCCCTGCCTTCATTCTGTCTAGAAAGTTTCAATACACTGCCTCAGATTTCAAGACCCCTCTCTGTACCTTGTTTGATCTCTGTAGGCACCGCCAGGGGCGTAGCCAGACCTTGGCGGGAGGGGGGGGCAGAGCCCAAGGTGGGGGGGCACATTTTAGCCTGCCAACCCCCCCACGACCCTCCTCTGCCACTTTCGAACCCCCACCGCCGTCGCAAGGTACCTTGCAGCGGTGGTGGGGGTTCAAAAGTGGCGGGGGACGGTCGGCGGGGGGTTCGAAAGTGGAGGGGGCCAGGACTAAATCTGTGGGGGCCCGTGCCCCCGTGGCCCCACCTAGCTATGCCCCTGGACACCGCTAGTTAAGAACCCCTGACCTAGAGTGTTCTAATTGTTTCAGTTTGAGTGTCCCAGTTTGACTATTCATGTACCGAATTTTGACTAAACTGGAAGGTATATTTTACAAGGCAGAGAATGATAAAAACACAGGGGCCCTTTTACTAAGGCACGTCACAAAGCGGCCTGCGCTGGTGTAGGCATGTGTTTTGGACGAACGCAGGTCCATTTTACAGCGTGCCTGAAAAAAAAAAGACATTTTTTCTTGTGGCCGAAAATGGACGTGCGGCAAAATTAAAACCAGCGCGCGCCCATTTTTGGCCTGAGTCCTTACCGCCATCCATTGACTTAGTGGTGAGGTCTCACACGCTAACCGGCGGTAAGCATCAGTGCGCACAAACTGACGATTACCGTCGGGTAAGCGCCACTCGTTAGAAAATATTTCTACCGCATGGTTTGGACGTACGTCAAAAATGGAGCTGCTGCCCGGGGCATGCGGTAGACAGGCAGTAGTTCCAATTTGATGTGCGTTGGACGCTCATAGGCGCCTACGCACCTCAGTAAATAGGTCCCACAATTATCAGAAGAAACAGCTGTAGCTGGTTCCGGTGTACAGTACTTCACTGTACATGTTCTGTAAAGCGTGTCCTTCTGACAGTGTGGTTCATAGAATGTGTTGTGGAGTCACTATTTGTGTATCTTGTTCCTCAAATGTCTGAGAGCATATTGCAACATGTTTCTCATGACGTGTTGTGGTTAACGGATTGCACTTCCTTCAGAAGTGGGGTTGGATAGGAGGTATGGGAAATTTCATTTCATGATGAAACTGCGCATAAAAAAAGGATCGTGTTGCTCTCCTGAACAACACAATAGACACACAAACAACTGAAGGAGAGTAAACCTACATTACCAGCTACAGTAAGTAGAGACATGACCATGCGACTCCTTTTCTTCTTCAATTGCATTGGCTTCCATTGAGGGCCAGAATATTTTTTTTAACTGGTTTGTCCAGTTTATAAAGTATGAAATCTTAGTGGAGATTGGTGGCGACGCTGGTAATTTGGGAAGCGAAACCGGTGCTGGGCAGACTACTACGGTCTACGCCCTGGTCGGGACTGAATAGATAGGGATGGCCTGGAGTGTAAATTTTAAGGGGCTTCGACGTTAGCTTCAGAACTTTTAGTACAAGAACAGTGCTGGACACACTTCTATGGTCTGTGCCCTGAGAAAGGCAGGGACAAATCAAAGTCGGGTATACATATAAAGTATCACATACAATGTAAAATGAGTTTATCTTGTTGGGCAGATTGGATGGACCGTACAGGTCTTTATCTGCCGTCATTTACTATGTTACTATGTTACTCTTTGGGGTTCTACATGGAATGTTGCTACTAATTGGGATTCTGGAATCTTGTAACTCTTTAGGATTCCAGAATCTTCAGAACTTTTAGTACAAGAACAGTGCTGGACACACTTCTATGGTCTGTGCCCTGAGAAAGGCAGGGACAAATCAAAGTCGGGTATACATATAAAGTATCACATACCATGTAAAATGAGTTTATCTTGTGGGGCAGACTGGATGGACCGTACAGGTCTTTATCTGCCGTCATTTACTATGTTACTATGTTACTCTTGGGGTTCTACATGGAATGTTGCTACTAATTGGGATTCTGGAATCTTGTAACTCTTTAGGATTCCAGAATCTTCAGAACTTTTAGTACAAGAACAGTACTGGGCAGACTTCTACGGTTTGTGCCCTGAGAAAGGCAAGGACAAATCAAACTCGGGTATACATATAAAGTATCACATACAATGTAAAATGAGTTTATCTTGTTGGGCAGATTGGATGGACCGTACAGGTCTTTATCTGCCGTCATTTACTATGTTACTATGTTACTCTTTGGGGTTCTACATGGAATGTTGCTACTAATTGGGATTCTGGAATCTTGTAACTCTTTAGGATTCCAGAATCTTCAGAACTTTTAGTACAAGAACAGTACTGGGCAGACTTCTACGGTTTGTGCCCTGAGAAAGGCAAGGACAAATCAAACTCGGGTATACATATAAAGTATCACATACAATGTAAAATGAGTTTATCTTGTTGGGCAGATTGGATGGACCGTACAGGTCTTTATCTGCCATCATTTACTATGTTACTCTCTGGCATTCTACTTGGAATGTTGCTACTAATTGGGATTCCGGAATCTTGTAACTCTTTAGGATTCCAGAATCTTCAGAACTTTTAGTACAAGAACAGTACTGGGCAGACTTCTACGGTTTGTGCCCTGAGAAAGGCAAGGACAAATCAAACTCGGGTATACATATAAAGTATCACATACCATGTAAAATGAGTTTATCTTGTTGGGCAGATTGGATGGACCGTACAGGTCTTTATCTGCCATCATTTACTATGTTACTCTCTGGGGTTCTACATGAAATGTTGCTACTAATTGGGATTCCGGAATCTTGTAACTCTTCAGGATTCCAGAATCTTCAGGACTTTTAGTACAAGAACAGTGCTGGACAGACTTCTACGGTCTGTGCCCTGAGAAAGGCAAGGACAAATCAAACTCGGGTATACATATAAAGTATCACATACCATGTAAAATGAGTTTATCTTGTGGGGCAGACTGGATGGACCGTACAGGTCTTTATCTGCCATCACTTACTATATTACTATGTTAGTCTTGAATAGTTAGTACACTTGTTTGTTTTTCCGTCATCCTTTTTCTTTCCTAGATCAGGAATGCCTCTTTTCTCTATTTTCCCTCGCTGGTGGCTGTTAGATATAAGTCGCCATTAGAATTTTCTTTCCCCTATCAAGCAGTTAAATCCTGGTGTTCTTTGCCCCTCTCTCTCAGATTATCATCAACATATTTGAGTTTTCGTAAAGATTTAGGGGCCCTTTTACTAAGCTGCGGTAAAAGGGGGCCCTGCACTAGCGGCGTTGGCCATTTTTGCCACATGGCAGGGCCCCCTTTAACCGCAGCGGGTAAAAAGGCCCAAAAAATAAGTGGCCATGTAATAGGTTTGCACTTGTCGTGCGGCCATTTCAGGGGGGGGGGAGCACTTATTACCACCACCCATTGAGGTGGCAGTAAGGGCTCCTGCGTTAACCCATGCGACGCTGCCCAGTTACCACCAGGTAAACCCCTACAGAAATATTTTTAAAATATTTCCGCTAGTGCCAGAAATAGCGCACGCTGGTGGTGGAACTACCACCGGACCCTTATTTATTCCATAAATTTTATACTTAATCTTTTCTGGTTTTTTTTTTCTTAAATTTTTTTTGTAGCACGCTTGGCGGGCTATAAGAACTATATCACATCGCAAGTGAAAAATTATGGGGTAAAGTAGCCAAAGAGGTTAATTTGCACATAGTTTGACAGGAATTATCCTGTGTTAGATATGTTGGAGGTGATCCCAAACTCTCAGATCCACTGCTAATGCACACCTGGAGGAGTGGCCTAGTGGTTAGAGTGGTGGACTTTGGTCCTGGGGAACTGGGCTCAATTCCCACTGCAGGCACAGGCAGCTCCTTGTGACTCTGGGCAAGTCACTTAACCCTCCATTGCCCCAGGTACAAATAAGTACCTAAGCCGCATTGAGCCTGCCATGAGTGGGAAAGCACAGGGGTACAAAAAAAAATGCTTATCTCAACTTGACGTTGTGCCAAAGATGGCCTACTCCTGCAGTTCATAAACTGTAATATATATAGAAAAGATATCAAGGTATGCTTGGAAATTCTTTTTAATCAAGCTAGTGGTCCTCATTATTTTATTTTATTTATTTTTATTTGTTACATTTGTATCCCACATTTTCCCACCTATTTGCAGGCTCAATGTGGCTTACATAGTACCGTAGCGGCGTTCGCCGGTTCCGGTATGAACAAGTACAAGGTGTGGTTGCGGTAGAATAGGGTTCATATATGGTAGAAAACATTGGGGGAACATTAGGTAGGAAGAGGGAGAGTTGGGGTGTGTCCATTACGTTCTTGGTGTCGTTCTGTAGCAAGTACTCTGGTTCTTATGTTGGGTCGGTGGGGTATGCCTTTTGGAACATTCGGGAGAATTGTTTTATCTTTTGGCCACGTTTTCTTGATCTCTAGTCTTGTTTAGACTAGTCACTCTAGACATTTTAAGTCTGAGTATCTGTTATTTAGGGTTATGAAATGCCCCAGGGGATCATAGCTTCTTTGTCGGGATTATGCCACAGTGCTTTTCTGGCACAGCAATGTTGACATTTACATAATTTCCGGTGGATGAGACATGCTTATCCTATAATGTCTTTGTGTATGTAGGTGTTCTGACTTTAGCACTTCCCATCCAGTGACTTGTTTCCAGTTCAGTGCTACCCAATCTGCATTTGTCTGTTTCAACATTTTTATTTTTTTACTAGGAATCATCTTCTCTACAGTCCATTATGCTGTATTGCAATTATCAGTCTTTCATCTTTAGGTTTAAATTCACCTCTCCTTAAGAATTCAAGAGCCAGGTTTTGGACTACTGTACTTCTAGTTTCTAAAGTAATTTTCTGTAGTTCCCCCTGTAATGTGTGCTTTAACCTGGTTTGCTAATCTAATTGTTTAATTTTTTTTCTCTTCTAGCAACAGAATCTCAATAGTAGCAACATTCCATCTAGAATCTCCAATAGGGAAAGGGAAATGGGACTTGATATACGGCCTTTCTGAGGTTTTTGCAACTACATTCAAAGCAGTTTACATATATTCAGGTACTTATTTTGTACCAGGGGCAATGGAGGATTAAGTGACTTGCCCAGAGTCACAAGGAGCTGCAGTGGGAATCGAACTCAGTTCCCCAGGATCAAAGTCCACTGCACTAACCACTAGGCCACTCCTCCACTTTGCTCTGGTTTTCTGGATCCCCTCTAGTGACTTTTTAATGTTTTAGCTCGTTACATTTCTTTGTCGACTTATTGTCTCTCATAATGTTCTTATTTATACTTCTAAATGTATTTTGTATGTTGTTTCTTTGATGGGCTCCTGATGCAGGCTAGATAGGCCGAAACACAGCCGTGTCGGGTCTTATTCACTAAGGAAAACAAATGCAGAGTGGAAGAAAATCCAATCCAAGAAACCAGTCAGAACTCACGGAATGAGAACTCCAAATAGACTTTATTAGGACCCTACACGGTCCGTGTTTCGGCTATAAAGCCTTCATCAGGGGTCCTAATAAAGTCTATTTGGAGTTCTCATTCTGTGAGTTCTGACTGGTTTCTTGGATTGGATTTTCTTCCACTCTGCATTTGTTTTCCTTGTTGGATTTGTGGAAGGTGGGAACCCCTTCTTTTTTCTTCAGAATCTTATTCACCCCCATTTTTTTATCTTGTTTGATTTTATCCTGATGATCAATAAACAGTTTTTTTGGTTATTCACATCAGAAGGTTCGTCTATATATTTTTAAATTTTTAAAAGTTTTTTGGTCATCTTCACTGTTTTGTTCATTATTTCATGACTTTTTAGGAGGTCCATTATACTACCCTACTTTGTTTTGTTGCTTGTGGTTCTTGCGTAGGGTGTTCTGCTTCTTCCTTTTGTGCACCTAACATTTAGGCACTCACTCTTACCACCAGCCATTAAGTTTAGTGTATGTGTCGATCGTAAATCATCAGGGACATGTGTAACTTATGGTATTCTGTAGGTTACTTGTGTCAATGGGAGCCTCGCCCATGCTCCACCCCTGTACATGCCCCCTTGAAAATGCATGCTATGTACGTTAAGCGGGTATTTTAAAACGGGCACTTAGGTGACCTGCTAGCATTTATGGCTTCTTTTACAAAGCTGAGCTAGCGATTCCTGCGCAGTAAATGAGAGGAAGCCCATTCAGTTCCTACGGGCTTCCTCTCATTTGCCGCGTGGCATTCTAAAAGAAGCCCTTAATACAGTTACGTGCACACATACCCCTATAAGAGCTAATACTCTAAACATTTACCCATGCAATGGGCACGTAAATAGGGGCGTTTGGCTTATTGAATTGTCTAATATGGTCAGCTCAAAGAAAGTGAGCTACTATTAGAATTCCTTTCATTTTTTTTCATTCTGTCTGCATAAACCTTAGTGTTTGGAACTCGATTTCCCATCTAATGCTGGAAATTCTGCAGAGGCAACATAGACAGAACTGATCAAGCTTCAGCATATAGCGATGAAAACAGAGCTCACAGCCTTAAGAGCTGAGTTTCTAAGCCAACTCCATGGTAATGAAATGTTCAGAATATTCTCATGAATATGCCCGAGAAAGGTTTGCATGCATCTCCTTTGCATGCAAACCTATGTTAAGACATATTCATTGAAGATATCCTTAAAGACTTGTCTGGCCAACAGGTTTGGGACCCACTGAACTAGAAATTTAGGAGTTTGGATTCAGTTCTGGCTGCTGCTGTGCATATTTTGAAATTCAATCAAACTGGTCTTTGGAAGAGTTGTAGGATCTGACCAAATCAGACCATATCTTCTTGTTCAGAGAATTTGTGGAGGCTAGTGCAAGCAGTCGTTCTGCCTAGCTGGGTTATGGCAATGCTGGGTTTTTTTTGTTAAAGTTTCCCAAGTAAATACTACAGTGATTGCAATTATCTTCTCTATATATAAAAGGCACCACCAACGTTCTAAATGAAGCCTCCAGCCGGAAGTGTGAAGTGGCAGAGATATCCGGTTTCCCCATGAGTGTCTGCCCCGCCCTCGCTCTCTCTGTAACACAAACAGTGAAGGAAAACACAGCACAGCACGATATCGCTCTCTCTGTAACAGTGAAGGGGGGAGGGGAGAGAGAGCAGAGGCCCTCACTCTCTCTGTAACACAAACACAGCACAGCAGGAAACTTAACACTGAAGGACTCGACTCGGAGGGGGGAGGGGACAGCCAGCACAGGGGAAGGGAGAGAGGGCAGGGACACACACACTCCCACATGCACACTCTGAAGAAAACCTTGCTAGCCCCCATTTCATTTGCATCAGAAACGGGGCTTTTTTACTAGTTACTAAATACTGCAGCTTGTCTGATAGCTGGAACCATAATTCCGAGGCTATTATAGAAATCACATTGGTTGCCTAGAGATTTGAAGAGTGTTCAACTACTGATATTGCTGTTTACCATGAGTATGCTCTATATTTTTGAATGATCTGGATGTCTAGTCTTGTCGGGCATAATCTTTTTTGTTTGGGGGGGGTGGGGCTTTGGGGATAGAGAGACTACTGCAACCTACTCCTGACCGGCCTCCCACTTAGCCATCTACTCCCCCTTCAGTCCATCCAGAACTCTGCCGCACGTCTTATCTTCCGCCTTAACCGATATACTCATATCACCCCTCTCCTCAAGTCTCTTCACTGGCTTCCAATCAGATACCGCATACAGTTCAAGCTTCTTCTACTCACCTACAAATGCACTCGATCTGCAGCCCCTCCTTACCTCTCCACCCTCATCTCCCCTTATGTCCCTACCAGTAACCTCCGCTCTCAAGACAAATCCCTCCTTTCAGTACCCTTCTCCACCACCTCCAACTCCAGGCTCCGCCCCTTCTGTCTCGCCTCACCCCATGCCTGGAACAAACTCCCTGAGCCTATACGCCGTGCCCCCTCCTTACCCATCTTCAAATCAATGCTCAAAGCCCACCTCTTCAATGTCGCCTTCGGCACCTAATCACTACACCTCTTCTCAGAAAACTTATCTACCCCAACTTGACATTTCGTCCTTTAGATTGTAAGCTCTTCCGAGCAGGGCCCGTCCTTATTGTTAATTTGTACAGCGCTGCGTAACCCTAGTAGCGCTCTAGAAATGTTAAGTAGTAGTAGTAGTAGTAGTAGTATGTGTAGATGTTGGATGCCGGCTGAGTGTCCGTTTTTTATCTGTTTGACTTTTGATTTTACTTTCTACAGCCACAAATATGTTTATGTTCGTTTGTTGAAAAACCAATAAAGATGTTATAAACACAACTTCTGATATTGCAGTTTTAAAGTCTAGAAATGAGTTTGGTATTTGTGTGATCTACGAGCGTAGCACTATCCTAGCTGTAACCTGCATTCTTCCCAAAGCGATTACTTGGTTGTGCCTTCCTTTAAGGAACCCGCATTAACAGTTTTCCAGGAGAAGATCATTCTCGGTTATTCCTACCTGGAGCAAGTTGCTGAAGACAGTTTGGCATTAGAAAGACTATTAGAATTTTGGCAAGGCGGTAAAACTCAGAGATCCCAAGTTGCCCAGTTCCAGGCTGGAGATTTGGGGATAGTCCTCCTGGTTTTGAACTCATATCCCAAATTTGTAGTGCCTGATCCTGCCCATTGAAATCAGTGCTGCAAGTCCCATAATGCATCTGGATGGGCTGGCCGAAATCCAGGACTGACCCGAAATCTCCGGCCTGAAACTTGGTAATTTGGCCTCTCTGAAAACTATGGTATTGGCAGCAGGCCTAGGGACTGGGACATAACATTTGAGGGCATTCACTTTTTTTCTTGCTGAATCACTCCATTGTTGCTTTTAATTTGTGCTTACGATAAATGTCTGTGACCGACTGGAAAATGTTTCTGCCAGGATCTTCTTGTACTTTGCACTGCCCATCTTTCCCTTGATCTTTCACAAGCCTCCCCGACACCCCTGTTGCAAAGCATCGCCACGGCATAATGCTGAACCCACCTTGATGTACTGCAGAGATAATGTTAGCAGTATGATGTATTGGGATTGTTTTACACCATGTACATCATTTAATATTGAGACCAATGTAGTAAATTTAAAATGAATAGGAGAAATTTTTTCTTCACTCAACGTGTAATTAAACTCTGGAATTCGTTGCCAGAGAATGTGGTAAAGGTGATTAGCTTAGCAGAGTATAAAAAAGGTTTGGACGGCTTCCTAAAGGAAAAGTCCATAGACCAGTGATGGGCAACCTTTTGAGCTTGGTGTGTCAAAATTTGCCAAAAAACCGAGCATAACTCGGGTGGTGTGTCACTTCAAGAAAAATCACTGCTACTAGGACCACCCCCGGGCCCTCCCTACCCGAGATCGCTGCCCACCTGAGGTCGCTGGGCCCCCCTCCACCCGCTAACGGGCTCAGAACTAACCTTAAAGCCTCCTTTCACGTCGCAGCAAGCAGCAGCAGGGCAGACCTCTCCTCCTTCCTTCTGTGCTCCGCCCTCGCAGACATTACGTCAGGTGAGGGTGGGACACGGAAGGAAGGAGTGGCCTGCCCTGCTGCTGCTTGCTGCAACGTGAAAGGAAGCTTTAAGGTTAGTTTCCGGGAGCGAGGAGGGAGGGCAGACCACACTGCGGCGGCGCCGCGTGTCATCGAAAATGGCTACGCGTGTCAGTGCTGACACGCGTGTCATACGTTCGCCATCAGGGCCATAGACCATTATTAAATGGACGGGGAAAATCCACTATTTCTGGGGTAAGCAGTATAAAATGTTTTGTACCTTTTGGGGATCTTGCCAGGTATTTGTGACCTGGGTTGGCCACTGTTGGAAACAGGATGCTGGGCTTGATGGACCTTTGGTCTTTCCCAGTATGGCAATACTTATGTACTTATGTACTTAACATCAGACCACGAACCTTGTCCCATGTGTATGCAGTGTCCCTTAAACATTTGATTGCAAATGCTTTGTGGCTTTACTTCAGCAGTGATTTCTTTTCTATACAGGTCATGTATATGGAATAATCTTGAATTGTTAAAAGTCAACATTCTTTCTGTAGTTCTTTGAAAGTAATTTTAGGTCTCACAGTGACCTTCCTTAGCAGTTTCCTTAACTCACAGCAACTGAGTTTAGAGGGGTGGACTTTTCCGGTGCTAAACTGTTTCCACTTTACAATTATGGACCTGACCATGCTCAAAGGGCTATTCAAACACACTTAAATATGCTCACAGCTCTCCACTCTATACTCTGAAAGTCTTAATCCCAGAGTTCTTTCTGCTGTTCTGGGTTTGACCAGTTTAGACCTTTGCTTCAGATTCACTTGATACCAGAGAAACAGCTCACTTATTTTTCCGGGAACATTTGAATCAACTCATTTAGAATGACAGGACACTGAACACAAGCGCCACAAGTACATGTCTGTGCATCTCTCCCCCGCTTCAGAGATGTTCAGATTGGCGACATCGTCACAGTTCGCAAGTGCCGTCCACAGGGCCGGTCTTAGCAAGTGCGGGGCCCTGTGCAGACCAATTTGGTGGGGTCCCATCCTAGCCCCGCCCCCACCCTAGCTCCGCCCCACCCTAGCTCCACCCCATTGATAAGATTATTCCATTTTTAGAAATTTTTTTTATTTATAAAATTTCAAATAAAGACAAATGAAGCTAAACTTGTACAAAAAAACTGATTGAAATAATAAGCACAATGCTATCATCATGAAACCTCCCCTCCCCAGAAATTATTCAGTTCAAGTCCACTACAATTAGTAGTTCCAATTCTCATAACAAAGGAGAAAATAAGGAAAAATATTAAGAAAAGATCCAGCACAGTGCTACAGTGTACAAGGTGTACAAGGTGCCAGGAATGCTTTATCTGCCTATGGCTGGAGAGAGGTTGAATGACTCGATGCGGTCCCAGTCCGGGTCAGAGCGGAGGCACGAGGCAGAGTTGAGGCACACTGAGCAGGGCCCCCTTAGGCGCGGGGCCCTATGCGGCCGCCTTGGTCGCCTCTGCCTAAGACCGGCCCTGGCCGTCCAGTAAGCAAGACAGTCCGTTTCAATGTCCTAAAGGTGACGAAGGCTGCTGGCACCAAAAAACGGTTCCAGAAATTTTAATAAAACAGGAGGAGGGAGAGGAAAATGTAGTTTCCAAGCTAAATAAATATAGAAAACACCTAAAAAAAAAAAAAAAAAAGAATGACAGGACACTGTCAGTTTCTATTCAATTTATTATGGACCTGCTTAAGGCAATTTTTGGAAACCGAGGTACTACTACTACTACTTAACATTTCTAGAGCGCTACTAGGGTTACGCAGCGCTGTACAAATTAACAAATTAACAAATCAGGATGGTCCCTGCTCAGGAGAGCTTACAATCTAAAGGACGAAATGTCAAGTTGGGGCAGTTACGGATTCCTGGGAAGAGGTGTAGTGATTAGGTGCCGAAGGCGACATTGAAGAGGTGGGTTTTGAGCAATGATTTGAAGATGGGTAGGGAGGGGGCCTGACGTATGGGCTCGGGGAGTTTGTTCCAAGCATGGGGTGAGGCGAGGCAGAAGGGGCGAAGCCTAGAGTTGGCGGTGGTGGAGAAGGGTACTGAAAGGAGGGATTTGTCTTGAGAGCGGAGGTTACGGGTAGGGACATAAGGGGAGATGAGGGTGGAGAGGTAAGGAGGGGCTGCAGATCGAGTGCATTTGTAGGTGAGTAGAAGAAGCTTGAACTGTATGCGGTATCTGATTGGAAGCCAGTGAAGAGACTTGAGGAGAGGGGTGATATGAGTATATCGGTTAAGGCGGAAGATAAAACGTGCGGCAGAGTTCTGGATGGACTGCAGGGGGGATAGATGGCTAAGTGGGAGGCCGGTGAAGAGTAGGTTGCAGTAGTCAAGGCGAGAGGTAATGAGAGAGTGGATGAGAGTTCGGGTGGTGTGCTCGGAAAGGAAGGGGTGAATTTTGCTAATGTTATAGAGGAAGAAGCGACAGGTCTTGGCTATCTGCTGGATATGGGCAGAGAAGGAGAGGGAGGAGTCGAAGATGACACCGAGGTTGTGGGCAGATGAGACGGGGACGATGAGGGTGTTATCAACTGAGATAGAGAGTGAAGGGAGAGGAGAAGTGGGTTTGGGTGGGAAAACAATAAGTTCAGTCTTGGCCATGTTTAGTTTTGGATTTACTTTGCTGAAGGTGTGAAGACTGATGCAATGAAAGCATTTCTGTTTGTTCTTAATTTCTTTTCAAATATCTCACAGTAAAACTATAAATTCAACTGACAATTACTAGACAACAATATTTCTATTAATAGGGGGAAAGGACCACAGAAATGAATGTCCTTAATACATTTATCACAGGATAAAAATGATTTGTCAGAAAATCCTCCTATGTTAAGGAGCATTATTTTTAATATATTTATCACTAATAGATAATGTGCTACTTTAAATTCTAGTAGTAGCAAAGACCTTGGATATGAATTGAAGGGAGTAAATTTTGCAAAATTGATAAAAGATATCCCCAGGCAAGTTAGCGGGGCAGAGCTACAGGAGAGCCAGTAAAGGATATTACATAGGGGATACATGGCACAAACACAGGCAGCAAGAGCGGGCTGTGCACCGGATGCTCAGTGTGTAAAGTGTAGACAAGGGAGGAATACACTTCTGCATGCATTTTGGAGTTGTATCAAAGTGAAAATATTCTGGAAAAGGATCCATAATTACCTTGAGACTCTCATAGGCCACAGACTAATTCCCTCGTGGAGAGGGGTGTTATTAAACAAAAGGGGGGCCTATGAGCTATCAGACAAGAACAAGAATCTATTACTGGGTAAGGCATACGCAGTGGGGAAAAAATGTATACTGAGGCATTGGTTGCAAGAGGAACCACCCACCATCTGGTTTTGGAGGAATAAATTTCATGAGTTGATGTTATGGGAGGCTAGAGCGGCACGCGACATCCCAAAGAAAAGAAAAGCCTTTATTTCAATTTGGAACATATATTTACACAGTATCTCACAAAGCGAGAAGCACAGTGCTCAATAATCTGCCCCTATTATAAGAGGAGCACACTGCCAAAAGAAGCAAGACCAATATTTTACACTCTGGTAGGAATAGCATGTGCAGAGGTAGAGGTAACTAACCATGATGTTTAGAGAACATTTTAAGCGAGTAGAGGGGGAGGGAGGTTGGGGGGAAGGGGGGTATAGGAATGGGAAGGGTAATGTTCAATGCATAATAGAGGGACATGTGTATTATTAGATAGGAGAACAATCCTTTGAAGGAGCACTTTAAGAGGACCCACCAGTAAATATTGTTGGGATAATACACTGAGTAAAACACGAGTTATAAATATTGGAGTTTCATATAAAAGTTTATTGTTAATAGTTATGCAACTGCACAGTAATTATACATGTACACATTATAGATATAGGAGAAGGCAAGAAGGAAGGGATAGCGGAGAAAAGTTTGGAAAACATTGATGATGGACATTTCAGGTTTAGTAATATGTACTAGACTTTGCTGTTATATGATTTATATTGACTGAGATGGAATTGTATACCATGTGACCTCATCAATAAAAAAATTGTTGAAACATAAATTATAGTTTAGTGCTACTTCATCATACTGCTTATAAACTTCATATGTAAATTCACGTCTTCAATATTGGCAAAAGTTATGCTCCAAGAATATGCTGAAGTAAGGACGTTGGAATAAATATGGTCTGCAATCCCTCAGGCGACGGTATTAAACCTGCAAAACGCTGGCCATCATCGGGTGAACCTTTAATTGAAAGATAAGCAGTCTTTTCCTTGGCTATAATGTTAAAAATGTTAAAGACTAAATTGTTCAAAAAGATTTATCAAAAGGATCCTTCAGAAATGACCCAACATCTAAACCCAATCAGAACTCTTCTATTTGATTACTTTAATTTCTTTTTCTTTACTGAACGTTATACGTTACCCTTGATTTCAAATTCCTGAAATGTATTATATATCCATTTACTTCTAATGTACTTCATATCTTTTGTACTTTATTGTTAATTAAGAATAATATGTATTTCTTCTCCGGAAAATGGCTACTGCTAATAGATGGCTAATAGGGAGGCCGGTGAGAAGCATGTTACAATAATCAAGACGAGAGGTGATAAGAGTGTGGATAAGGGTTCTGGTAGAGTGCTCAAGAGATGAAGGGATGGATTTTGCTGATGTTACAGAGAAAGAAACGACAGGTTTTGGCAATCTGCCGAATGTGAGCAGAGAAGGGGAGAGAGGAGTCAAAGATGACCCCAAGGTTACGAGCTGATGAGACAGGGAGAATGAGAATGCCATCCACAGAAATAGAGAAAGGGGGGAGAGGAGAGGTAGGCCTAGGGGGAAAGATGAGAAGCTCGGTTTTGGCCATGTTAAGTTTCAGATAACGTTGAGACATCCAGGCAGCGATATCAGATAGGCAGGCTGAAACATTGGTCTGGATGTTGGTTGAGAGGTAGATTTGGGAGTCATCAGCATAGAGATGGTATTGAAATACTTGAAGTATATAGGCCAACTCATTCCACCAGATTGGTGCAATCCCTTTACCTTTTTACTACATAAGGCAATTTGGACCCCCTATGAAAAAACGGAAAGCCGGTCTCTCCCCTAACAAGTCTTGGCATTGTACCAAAGCCGAAGGTACATTAACCCATATGATATATTTATGTCTAATACTTAAGTTCTGGAAGCAAATTTGGAAATCCATCCAAGCTATATTTCACTGTCAAACCAAGCTCTCAATTGATATAATAATTTTACGATCGGCACATCCTCAATTAGATGTGCAGGAATCGGATCTCAAACTTTTTGATATTTTAATCTCCATTGCACTAATTCTAGCCAAGTGGAAACGTGCAAACATTTTAGATGCTACATCCTGGTGGAACACAGTAAATATATGCTATCTAAATTGGAATTAAAATGTGCTGAAAATAACAAATAACGTAACAGGCCGTTCTTCAGACATGGAAACCTTTGGCTCCATATTTAAAACAAGATTTGTAATCACGTTGACATTCTATGTATGGATTTATAAAAGCTCAAGGCAACCAGTATCTTATATCTACTCAGATTCTTTGACATTCACAGAAAACTAGCAGTTTATTTTGTCTCTATATCAGGGGCGTATCTGGACTTCGCCGGTAGGGGGGTCCAGAGCCGAGGTGAGGGGGCACATTTTAGCCCCCCTGCCCCGGCGATCCCCCCCCCCCCGGCGCCACTGCCGCCAGAACCACCTCCGTGGCCCGCCCGACGACCATCTCGACCGCCGCTGACCCTCCACCCGCTGTCGCCTACCTTTGCTGGCGGGGGATCCCAACCCCCGCCAGCCAAAGCCATCTTTCTTCATTGTTTCTTCTTTCTGAGTCTGACTCTGACGTCCTGCATGTTGTATACGTGCAGGACGTCAGACTCAGAAAGAAGAATCAAACAGCGAAGGAAGATGACTTCGGCTGGCGGGGGTTGGGGTCTCCCACCAGCAAAGGTAGGCGACGGCAGGTTGGCGGCGGGAGGGGGGTTGCGAGGGCCGTTGGAAGGGGGGTCCAGGGCCAAATCTATGGGGGCCCTGGCCCCCGTGGCCCCATTACATATACGCCCCTGCTCTATATAGCATCTCTCTTTTTAAATCTTTTTTTCCCATAATTGTTATTTTATAGTTCTATTTATTTGAGCATGTAATATATTTCTCTGATGAAACACCTACTTGTATATATGTTGTCTTACTTTAAAAAAGAATAACAAAGATTTCAACTAAAAAACAATACAATGTACTTCTCAATATTTCAAAATTACGTACACCAACCAGTCAGATCTAAACACTTGAAGAGCAGAATGACCTATGCACACTCTGAATATTTCTTTAGTCTGATCCCTTTCTTGGTGAAGTGGCATCATTTTAAGGCCTTGATCTTCCCTCCCAGTTCTCAAGAGCCACCAAAGGGTCAGGTTTTCAGGATACCCCTAATAAACAGGCGGAGTCTTCATTAATGATGATGTCACAGTCATGCCCCCCCCCCCCCCCCCGCGTCCTGATTCTCCTTTGCTTCCTGTGAGTTGGGCTCTGCGGCTTCTCCGGACCACCTCCCCAGCACTGCCTCCGGTCGTGCACTGATGCCAGTTTCCCTGTTAGACTATGATCCAAGCCTCATTCCAGAGATTATCCAAGCCTCACTCTGATGTTCCAGTATTCTTGCCTCATTCTGGTGATCCTGTTGCTTCATTCCATGGCACCAGATAAGCTTGCTATACCCAGTTGTGCTCTATCAGCCAGTGCAGGCTTTGTGGTGACAATTTGTTGGAAATTCCTGTGGTGTGGTTTATGAGACTGGTAGGATCCTGGAAAAGAATGTTTTCAGTGGCTGGCCCTAGTATTTGGCATTTGTTTCTCTAATTTTGAATAGTGAAGTAGATTTGTTGACTTCTCAGAGATAATTGAAGACCTACCTATCTAGATTAGCTTTTCCTGTTCTTGGGGAGAAATTTTGATTTGGGGGGGGGGGGGTGAAAGGAAGTGGGTAGTTGGGTTTTAGCTTGAACTATATGTCTGTGTATCTGTTTGTTTTTATTATTTGTCAGGTTATTTTGTTATCCATGTTAAAATATTTTCAATGGTGGCATATAAATATTTTCATTAAATAAGTATATGCAAGGGATAGATTTGCATACAATATTGCTTGTAAACTACTAAAATGTTTTATCATGATCATGTTTACTTGTTAAACTACTATTATGTTCTATCATTATAATGTTACCCAAGATCCTTCTATAATACTAAATGTATATCTTCGTAAATATTTCCACTATTCATGATGTATTGTAAGCCACATTGAGCCTGCAAAGAGGTGGGAAAATGTGGGATACAAATGCAATAAATAAATAAAAATATTGGTAATAGGAATGCAAATGTGCTTCATACATATTTATTTTGGGTTATCCTGACCCATGGGTGTCCCTTGAGGACTGGGGGGTGAAGATCAAGGTTCTAAGAAGGTGGAGGTGTCGGTGCATTCTCTTCAAGCACATAGGACAGAGGAAAGTTTCAGAAAGAAGAAAATAAATCACTCATATTTTTGCACAACGGAAAGGGACTCTCCCTTTTGAAAAAGGAGACTGCATATTTGTACCATACATAGGATGAATTCAGGTGACATTCTCACCCTGAAAGTGACCACATCCTGCTCTGACTGCAGGCTGCTGCTTGCAGCTGAATACCATAGGAACATGTGTGGTGAAGCTGCTGGAGTTCAGAAGCTGGCATAGTGATGGCAAACAGCTTTATCCTTTGAGAGCTGCTTTAGTGTGCTCTGTCATCATGTTCGTTTGAAAATCAAGCACTGACTTAGATGTGTTTCTACAAAGTATGTTCTCTCTTAAATGGAGCACATGCATGATGCCCCAAAATATTTAACGAGAAAAAATATCCGCCAGAAGGCGGAGAACTCTAGACGCCCCACGGACAACAACAAGAAATAAAATAAAAGTGGGAGGACGACCAAGGATTCCAAAGACTTAATGCCGAATGCTTTTGAGAACTATTTGATGAAGGCAAATCCTCAACAAAGGGAGGTCTTTAGAAAGACCGTTGTGAAGGTGAGAGTGCTTTGTTGTCTCCTCTGACACAACGCTTGTATAGAATGCTGCAATAAGCCAACGAAGCACGCTCACCTTCACAACGGTCTTTCTAAAGACCTCCCTTTGTTGAGGATTTGCCTTCATCAAATAGTTCTCAAAAGCATTCGGCATTAAGTCTTTGGAATCCTTGGTCGTCCTCCCACTTTTATTTTATTCCAAAATGTTTAACAAAATTTTCAAAGGCTAGAACTCATCTGATATGCTGACAAAAATGTATGTATGCAAGCACACTCTCTTTGCCTATATGAAAGAGGCTGTTTTAACTTAAATAGATTCTAAACTATCAGTTTAGAATAAGAAATTCATCCCCTGGAAATTCTATTTCACTGACTTAATTGTTTGGAATGTTTGTGTATCCTCTTTTATGAAAAGACTGGGATAAAAGGCCCGTTTCGGAAAGGAATGAAATGGGCACTAGCAAGGTTTTCCTCGGAATGTGTGTGTTTTACAGAGTGTGTGTGAGAGTGAGTGTGTGATAGAGAGTGAATGTGTGAGTGTGTGTGACAGAGTGAGACTGCGAGAGTGTGTGTGTGAGAATGAGAGTGTGTGCGAGGGCCTCCCCTTCCCACCCCTCCCTCCCTCCCAGTTCCAGGGTTTTCCCACCCCTCCCTCCCTCCCAGTTCCAGGGTCCTCACCCCTCCCTCCCAGTTCCAGGGTTTGGCGTCCCAGTTTGAGGGTTTTCCCTCCCCTTCCCAGTTCCAGGGTTTTCCCCCTCCCCGCCTTGCTCCCTCCCTCCATCCCTGCCACTTCCAGGGTCCTCCATCCCTCCCTCCCTGCCTCCCTCCCAGTTGCAGGGTTTTGCTTCGAAGTTCAAGGGTTTTGCATCCCCCTCCCTCCCAGTTCCAGGGTTTTCCCACCCAGCCACCCCCCCTCCCTCCCTCATTGGTACTACGTGATCCGCAAGCAGCCTGCAGTGTCTTAGTGCCGGTTCCTGCAGCGCCATCGCCAGGTGTCTGCCACTGCCAGTACAGAGCCCTGTGAAAACGCCGCATGCGGCCGATATCCTCTGTGAAAAAAGAAAACGGTGACGTGTGGTCCGAAGCTTGCGCCTTAAATGTTTGGAGGGGGCGCGCGGCGGCATTGCAGAGCGAAGTAACTCGTTTTTTTTTCATTACCCGCCCTCGACGTCATGACGGTTTGACGTGAGGGCGGGGCGGGTGAGCCGATTGGGTGAGTGTCAGTGCTCCGCCCTTGATGTCATCACGTTGTGATGCGAAGGCGGGGCAGACACTCATGGAACAGCGATCTACACCACTACGGAAGTTGGAGACTTGCAGGTTTCCGGCTTCATTAGAACGTTGGAGTTGTGTTTTATGTACAGATGGGGCGTGGCTAAGGGCAGGTCTATGAGTGAGGGTGAGTGGTGCTGAGAGCCTAGCCTACGAACAGTACAGGACTTCAGTGCTTCACTGCCACGGAGTGAGCTTCAGAACGTTGGAGGTGGGAATTATTTATATAGATAATAAAAAATCTCTTTTAAAATAATTTAACAAATTTTAGTGTTTAACTCAGTGATCCCTTCTTGGTTAAAAGCCCTTGGTCAAAAATGAATCTTCAAAATTTTGCAAGGTCAGTCCAAAGATATCAGATGCCCTACACAAGCCTTTAGCCATGCCTTCCCAGGGGTGGTTCAATGCAATCTGCTTCCGCAGGCAAAGGATAAATGGATCCCCCCCCCCCCCCCCAGGCACACTGAAGGGAGAATCCTGGTCAGGATGCAGGGAGAAACGAAAGGGTCTCCTCACTTAGAACAATGACCAGGTAGGTGCACCAAGAAAATATAATAGCAACATGGAGGGGCATAATCGAACGGCGCTGGCGAAATCGATGGCCGGCCATCTTCGGGGCCGGTGCCATAAGCGGGCGGAGCCAAGCGTATTTTCGAAATATGCCGGCCAAATCGTTTGAAAAGTGAGAGCATGCATATGTGCAGGGCTGGTCTTAGTAACTGCGGGGCCCTGTGCAGACCAGTTCGGTGGGGCCCCCCTACCCTGCCCTAAAATTAAATTAAAGTTTTGAAGTCACCTCAGTAAGGCCAGCACACAATCCCTCCACTGCAAAACACTAAGCACAAACTCGTGCAGAAACACACTTGGAACCTTACTGTACCATAACAGCACTAACTACCAGGCAGTGGCGTAGCCAAGGGTGGGCTTGGGTGGGCCTAGGCCCACCCACTTTGAGCTCAGGCCCACCAGTAGCAACACACCTATGATGTGGCCGGCAGAGATTCCCAAGCTGAAAACTCCAAACTGTCCCTCCTGCATACCTTACAAATAGCAGATCTTCGCCTGCAGGAAGCAGCGACTGATACATACTGCTTACACCGGCCCCACAGCCTTCCCTGTGACGTATTGCCATCTATGCGGAAACAGGAAGCTGCATCAGTGGGAAGGATGTGGGGTCTACATGAGTAGTGTGTATTAGTTGCTCCTCACTAAAAATCTGAAATTTACAAGGTGTGCAGGAGAGGAGGGATATTTGAGAGACCATATGGCATGCAGGCGAGAGGAGAGACCAAATCACCTATGGGATAGGGTGGGGTTCTTCTGCCATCTTGGACCCAGGCCCACCCAAAATTGGGTGTCTGGCTACGCCCCTGCTACCAGGACGAAAAGAGAAACAACCTTATCTGTGAAAAGACAGTACTGTAAATATTACACAATATAAAACCCCAATACACTAGTGAGAAAAAAAAAAAAAGAACAAACGGGACTGCTTCAGATCTCTACACAAAAGCTACATGCAGGGGTGTGCTGGTAGATTTTGAACAACAGGCTCTTTCTCCAGACGGACGTAGCCAGCTCTGCAGTTGGAAGGGTAGGGGTGGCCGGGGTGGAGGGGAGCAACATTTGCCTCTCTCTCCTCCCTCCCTTCGTGTGGGCACGCTAAGCATACCTTTGCTGGCAGCCAATAAATGGACTGCCACCACGCCCAACGTCTTGCTCTGAGCAGCATGCTGGAACTTCTCACACATGCTGGAGAAGTCCCAGCCTGCTGCTCAGAGCTGGAAACAAGGAGCGGAGCGGGGAGCAGCAGCAGTCTATTTACTTGGCTGGCAGGGCTCAGCTTCCCCACCAGCAAAGTAAAAGAGAATTCAGCAGGGGGCCCAAGCCCACATTTTGGGAGCCAGTTGTTAGAGTAGCCACGGAGGGCCCTACTTTAACAACCGGCTCCCAAAATTCTTAAAACCTTAACAACCGGCTCTTGCGAGCCTGTGAGAGCCTGCCCCAGCACACCACTGGCTACATGCTAGCCTAGCAGAATAACGCATCTTTCTCACACACGCGAAACACAGTCTATCAACAAATATGAAACAAGGAATCACAGACCAGTAATAGAGATACAAAGGCAAAAATCTGAACTGGAAGACTCTGCATATTCAGCAATACTAGAGGAACAGAAATGGAAGGCAGTCTTCTTACTTCACTGACCCTGCCGGCGGACAGTGGCACAGAAGATTCAACGAGGGCAGAGCGATGCAGGAAGCGAGAGATGTTTGACCTTTTTTCGCTTTATCTGTATCTTCATAATTTGTAATTCCTTCTAATTTTCTGTAGGCCACATTATGCCTGCATGTGTGGGAGAATGTGGGATATAAATGAACCATAAATAAATATCCCACAGGGAGGGAGGTTGATAGGCTGGATTTCATGTGGGGAGAAAGAGAGAGAGAGGGACATGCCAAAGCCGGTGTGAGGTCCCTAGGAACGCGAGGCCCTGTGCGACTGCCCCTGCATATTTTTGTCTAAAGAGTGGTAGTGAATGCATATGCACGTGTATATTTATTTATTAGGATTTATTTACCGCCTTTTTTAAGGAATTTGCTCAAAGCAGTGTACTGCAGTGCCGTAGCGAGGGTGCCTGACACCCGGGGCGGGTCGCTGCTGCGCACCCCCCCCAGGTGCAGGGCACGGTGCCCCCTCCCCTCCGGAGCGCACCCCCCCCCCGAAACGCACCCTACCTTTCAGCGGGGGGCAGGCGGGAGGGCCGATCCGCCCCCAGTGCACGTCACTGGGAGCTGCATTGGCTCTGCTGCTTCCCTGCTTTCTCTGCCCCGGAACAGGTTCCTGTTCGGGGGCAGAAAGAGCAGGGAACCAGCAAGCCGACACCCCCCCCCAGGGCGTGCACCCAGGGCGGACCGCCCCACCGCCCCCCCCCCTTCCTACGCCACTGGTGTACTGCAAGAGTAAGTCAAATATAAACAACGGACAATTACAGCAGTAAAAATAATCAAACAACAATACAAAGTATAGTGTGGAGGGGCATAATCGAACGAAAACGTCTATCTCCATGGGCGTTTATCTCCGAGAACGGGTCCGTGAAGGGGCGGACTGAACCGTATTTTGGGAAAAAATAGACGTCCATGTTTTATTCGACAATTTGTGAGCTGGGCGTTTTTGTTTTTCAGCGATAATGGAAACCGAAAGCGCCCAGCTCAAAAACGAATAACTCCAAGACATTTATTCGTGGGAGGGGCCAGGATTCGTAGTGCACTGGTCCCCCTCACATGCCAGGACACCAACCGGACACCCTAGGGGGCACTTTTACAAAAAAAAAAAAAAAGGTAAAAGAGCTCCCAGGTGCATAGCACCCTTCCCTTGTGTGTTGAGCCCCCCCAAATCCCCCTCAAAACCCACCATCCACAAGTCTACACCATTACTATAGCCCTAAGGGGTGAAGGGGGGCACCTACATGTGGGTACAGTGGGTTTGGGGGGCGGTGTGGAGGGCTCCCATTTACCAGCACAAGTGTAACAGGTGGGGGGGGATGGGCCTGGGTCTACCTGCCTGACGTCCACTGCACCCCCTAATAACTGCTCCAGTGACCTGCATACTGCTGCCAGGGAGGTGGGTATGACATTTGAGGGTGAACATGAAAAGTTGTGAAGGCATATTTTTGTGGTGGGAGGGGGTTTGTGACCACTGGGGGAGTCAGGGGAGGTCATCCCCGACTCCCTCCAGTGGTCATCTGGTCATTTAGGACACTTTTTGGGGCCCTATTCGTGGAAAAACAGGGTCCAGGAAAAGTGCCCTAAATTCTCGCTAAAAACGCATATTTTTTTTTCCATTATCGGCGAAAGGCACCTATCTCTGATCAGCTGATAACCACGCCCCAGTTCCGCCTTCACCATGCCTTTGACACGCCCCCATCAACTTTGTCCGCATCCGCGACGGAGTGCAGTTGAAAACGTCCAAATTCGGCTTTCGATTATACCGCTTTGTTCGTTTTGTGTGATAAACGTCTATCTCCCGATTTGGGTCGCAATATAGGCGTTTTTCTTTTTCAATTATAAGCTGGATAGTATGCTACATTACAAACATTTTAATAGTAAATTTAAAAGCAAAGATGGAACATATAGATAGGTAAGATAGAGAAACAGGAGTAAGAAAATAAGGGACTAGTTAAAGAAAGTTGCAAATGAGGTCAGAAAGGTGCTTGAACATTATCTTGGCTAGGGTAGGAGCGGATAAACACGTCCTGCTACACTATGTGCAGCCGATATCATTTACTTCTTCCTTTAAAGGCCTGGTTGAAGAGCCAAGCTTTCACCTACTTCCTGAAGTAGAGATAGTCTTGTGTTAAACAAAGCTTTTCAGGGATTGCATTCCAGAGCATGGGGGCTACTCCGGAGAAGGCTCGCTTGCAGGTATGTTTCTGATAGGGATGGTCTCATATAAATAGTTTCCATTTGAAAATTTGGACTGGAGCGGAGAATTCCACTGGTACAAATGAACCTGTGTGCATACTATGTGAAGGAAATTTGCCCAGCTATTAAGTTAACTGAGCAAATTCCTTTGAAAATTGGCCTAATACTGCCTCCACTCTGTATATACCCTTTCATATGCACCAAAGAAAGCTAAATATCATTTTCTTTAGCTTCTTCCATTTCTGAAGCTTTTTTCACATGCAAAACTTTCTAAATTTATGCCTCGGATGCATCACCCATCAGGGCCAGTCTTAGGCAGAGGCAACCAAGGCGACCGCATAGGGCCCCGCGCCTGAGGGGGCCCCTCACGGCGCGCCTAAGGGGGCCCCGTGCAGCGCCTCAACTCTGCCTCGCTCGTGCCTCCGCTCCGACCTCCGCCGCTGCTCGCCTTAGTCGCCTGAGATGATCCCCATTTCCGCGGCTCGGCCACTCCGCTCCCGCCACCACCGGCATGGCATCCACCCCCGGCTTGGGCCTGCTACTAATTGTAGTGGACTTGAACTGAATAATTTCTGGGGAGGGGAGGTTTCATGATAGCATTGTGCTTATTATTTCACTCAGATTTTTTGTACAAGTTTAGCTTCATTTGTCTTTATTTGAAATTTCGTAAATAAAAAAATGTTCTAAAAATGGAATAATCTTATCAATGGGGTGGAGCAAGGGTGGGGCGGGGCTAGGGTAGGCGGGGCTAGGATGGGGCCCCACCAAATTGGTTTGCGTAGGGCCTCGCACATGCTAAGACCGGCCCTGTCACCCATAAATCTCACTCTTTAGGGCTGTCCACCCTTGGCATATCAAGTTTGTACTAAAGGCAATGGAGGGTGAAAATGACGTGTCCAGCTTCCCTGGTTCTAAATCCAAAACTGCCGAGGTACCCAGTTCCAGAAGGAGGACTTTTTGGCCAGTGGTCTGGTTTTAGTTCTGAATCTATCCTTTGAAATCAGCAATGCACCAGGATAAGGTTGTTAGAAATACTGAAATCGAGGCCCTTTTACTAAACCGCGTGCATGCAGCGTGCGCCCAAATGAGAATACCGCCAGGCCAGCATGCCCCTCGGGTGGTAATTTCAGATTTGGTGTGTGCCCAAAATGCCAGGATGAATTATTTATTTCCTCCCACGCATACCATTTCCAGTGGTAATTAACAGTTGGTGTGCGCCGACTGGTCACGACGCATGTAGCGCATGAGCCCTTACCGCTAGATCAATGGGTGGCATTAAGGGCTCAGGTTGGTTTTAGACGCATGCTGGTTTCAGTTTTACCGTATGCCCTTTTCCTGTCACATTAAAAAAAAAACCTTTTTTGCAGACGCAGTAAAAACTGGCCCAGCACGCGCCTAATACACGCGCTTACACTGACATGGTCACTTTTTACTGCGGCTTAGTAAAAGGGCCCCAGAGTGATTTATAATCCACCATTTGCTACATCAGTTAAAGGCAGATTAAAAAAAAGAATAAAATTTACGATGTCAAAATACAACAAAAGCTTAACATACAAGGAGACGTATTTTCAAAGCATTTAGACTTACAAAGTTTCACAGTAACCTATGGAACTTTGTAATTCTAAGGGCTTTGAAAATTAGCCCTTCCTGTACTAAAAATGGAATCCTTCATGGTAAAAATCCGTAGTTAGCTTCCTAATGTGGGAGTGAGTGGGTGGAGGTATGGCTTAACTTACAGCTAGGATGTGAATCAGTGTCGCACCCAGGTATTATGACTGCTAATAGCCCATCTGAACTTACTGCTCCCTCAAAAAGTGGCATCCAAAAAGTCAATCCCTCAAAATGGTTACAGGGGCATTTACCAAAAATACTTCCTCAGTGATGCTACACAATACTAAATGATACTAAATCATAGAGAGTAAAATATGATGTATAGCGCTTATTAGTAAGCTGCTTTGCTGCTAGACTCACTGAAAAAATAGCTTGGCTATGGGAACAAACTATACTGAACTCTCTGTGTACCCATTTAGTATCAATTAGTGTTGTGTAGTATCACTGAGGAAGTATTTTTAGTAAATGCCCCGTAACCATTTTGAGGGATTGACATTTTGGACGTACATTTTAGCAAGTGTCTCTCCCAACAGATTTCCTCGTTTTGCATTGATATCCCTCAAAAAGTGGAGCAGCTAACAGATTAACTGCTGCGGTTCTGCTGGGACTTCCAAATCCCAATCCGAAGTTGAATCCCCGTCCTGATCTGATCCCAGCGCAAGCATCTCTTGAGTGGGAGGGAGAGCTGATTTTGTACTGGGATTAGGCGGGAGAACTGTATTTGTGCCAGAGATTGGAAGTTCCAAGGAGGATGGAAGGTTTGGATAGAGGGGGAGGAGGCTTGAAGCTCAAGATTGGGGGATTGGGGGGGGATTGATCTGGAGCGCAGGGGGAGGAGACAGGCAGGGGTAGTGACACCTCAGGCTGACGTGATTTTGACAGCTAGCACCAAGGCTGTGTTATAGATAGCAGCTGCGATTAAGATTGTGTTATTTACAATTCAGTTGGTTGCAACTGAAAATTTTTGTATTGTTCTGCAGAGTTATGTCCTGCCTCACCTTGATTACTGCAATGCTCTTCTGTGTGGCCTGCCTCAGGCAACCTTGAGAGTCTTACAGGTGGGCCCGAATTCAGCCGCACGTACGATCATTGGTGTTGGTAGAATGGATCATATTATGCCACATTTGATGTCTTCGCATTGGCTGCCTATAATGTGGTGTGTTCAGTTTAAGATCTTAATGTTGGTATTTAAGGAGCTTCATGGTGATGCTCCGTCAATTCTTGTTCAGAGTTTGCAGGCTTATTGTACTGCGCAAAGTCTTAGGTCTCAGGGTCAGTGTTTATTGGACGTTCGCTTTGCCGGGTTCGTTTGGAGGAGGTTTGTCCTTGGGCCTTTTTTGTGATGGGACCTAAGTTGTGGAACTCTCTCCCCTCTTATTTGCATTTACTTTTTTAATAAGTACATAAGTATTGCCGTACTGAGTCAGACCAAAGGTCCATCAAGCCCAGAATCCTGTTGCCAACAGTGGCCAATCCAGGCCACGAATACCTGGCAAGATCCCAGAACAATACAACAGATTTTATGCTGTTTATCTTAGAAATAAGCAGTGGATTTTCCCAAGTCCATTTTAATAATGGTCTATGGACTTTTCCTTTAGGAAGCCGTCCAAACTTTTTTAAAACCCCGCTAAGCTAACCGCCTTTACCACATTCTCTGGCAACAAATTCCAAGACTTAATTACACATTGAGTGAAGAAAAAGTTTCTCCGATTCGTTTTAAATTTACTATTTTGTAGCTTAATCGAATGCCCCCTAGTCCTAGTATTTTTGGAAAGAGTAAACAGGCACTTCACGTCTACCCTATCCACTCCACTCATTATTTTATACACCTCTATCATATATCCCCTCAGCCGTCTTTTCTCCAAGCTGAAGAGCCCTAGCCGCTTTAGCCTTTCCTCATAGGGAAATCGTCCCATCCCCTTTATCATTTTTGTCGCCCTTCTCTATACCTTTTCTAATTCCACTATCTTTTTTGAGATGCGGTGACCAGAATTGAACACAATATTCAAGGTGCGGTCGCACCATGGAGCAATACAAAGACATTTAATGTCCTCATTTTTGTTTTCCATTCCTTTCCTAATATTCTATTTGCTTTCTTAGCCACCGAAGCACACTGAACAGAAGGTTTCAACTTATCATCAATGACGAGACCTATATCCCTTTCTTGGTCAGTGACTAATAACGTGGAACTTGCATTACGTAGCTATAATTTGGGTTCCTCTTTCCCACATGCATCACTTTGCACTTGCTCACGTTAAACATCATCTGTCATTTAGACGCCCAGTCTCATAAGGTCCTCTTGTAATTTTTCACAATCCTCCCGCAATTTAACGACCTTGAATATCTTTGTGTCATCAGCAAATTTAATTACCTCACTAGTTACTCCCATCTCTAGGTCATTTATAAATATGTTAAAAAGCAGCGGTCCCAGCATAGACCCCTGGAGAACCCTACTAACTACCCTTCTCCATTGAGCATACTGACATTTAACCCTACTCTCTGTTTTCTATCTTTTAACCAGTTTTTAATCCACAATAGGACACTACCTCCTATCCCATGACTCTCCAATTTCTTCCTTGCCTTTGTTTAAAAAGCACTTGAAGACATATTTGTTCTGTAGGGCATTTTCCTGATGGGGGAGTTGAGGTTTGGGTGGTTGTAGTGGAGTGGTCTGTTGAATTTTCATGCTTTGTTTTTGATTTTGTCTATGTTTTTGATGTTATGTATGTTTTGGATTTTATATATGTTTGTTGTACTCTGCTCAGATAGCTTGATGAGTGGATTATAAATTTGTTAATTAAATAAATAACATGGTGCCTCTGCTGTACTAACTGTGTGCCCTGGGCAGTAAATGCAGAGCAAATGCAGGACATATCCCCTGCACTTACTGCATAGGCTTTGTGCTTACACTGAAACAGAATAGGTTATACATGTAGGGTGTGAACCTGTATCTAAGATTTCACTTTGAGGTGTTGGAATACTCATTTTCATGTGCCAGGGGAACCACTTTTGCCATAAGTACATAAGTAATGCCACACTGGGAAGAGACCAAGGGTCCATCGAGCCCAGCATCCTGTCCACGACAGCGGCCAATCCAGGCCAAGGGCACCTGGCAAGCTTCCCAAACGTACAAACATTCTATACATGTTATTCCCGGGATTGTGGATTTTTCCCAAGTCCATTTAGTAGCGGTTTATGGACTTGTCCTTTAGGAAACCGTCCAACCCCTTTTTAAACTCTGCTAAGCTAACCACCTTCACCACTTTCTCCGGCAACGAATTCCAGAGTTTAATTATACGTTGGGTGAAGAAAAATTTTCTCCGATTTGTTTTAAATTTACTACACTGTAGTTTCATCGCATGCCCCCTAGTCCTAGTATCTTTGGAAAGCGTGAACAGACGCTTCACACCCACCTGTTCCACTCCACTCATTATTTTATATACCTATTACTCCAACTGTCAACAATTGCCATGTTCCCTCCGGGTATCCTTACAATATGGATTTCTAAATGCTGGTTTATGGACATTGAAAACAGTGCTTCAACTATAAGCATCTTAAACTGTGAGCTCCTAAACGGACTTGTACCTGCATTATAAAATAGCTGCAAGTCATCTTCAGCATCATTTATTTATGTATTTTTGTATCCCACTGTTATTCAAAAACAAGTTTTGGTTCAAAGTGGCTTGCAATTTACATGTTGGTGGAGTTACTATAGTGTTGTGCAATGTGGAGAGGGCATCTATAGTCCGTGTGGTTTATTCATAAGAGTTTTTGAAGAGGAAAAGGTAGTGGTAGCTTTTGTGTTCAGTTGGAGAGTTTTGGTGATATTTATTCATATAGATTTTGAAGAGTTAGATTTGAAAAGAAGGCGATGATATCTTTGTGATTAGCTGTAGAATTGTTTTTGAAGAGGTAGGTTTTCATTTCTTTTGAATTGGAGATTTGTGATGCTTCTTATCAGGGCCGTGCCAAGGGTCTCTGGCGCCCCCCTGCAGACTACCAGTTGGCGCCCCCCCCCCCCCCGCCTGGCTCCAAGGCAGCGATTCCCCTCTCTCCCCTGCCCTCCCGCTCCCATGTAGGAACTGCCCGCCCTCTTCTCCCCCCCAAGATCCCGTTCCTTTTTTTTTACCTTCCTCCGGCAGCGCAGCGTCAGTGAAGGAGGCAGCGCTCCCAGTCCCGACGTCTCTAGCCTTCCCTTGTTCGCTGCTCACTGCCCCGCCTTCGTCTGACGTCAGAAGAAAGCGGGGCAGTGAGCAGCGAACAAGGGAAGGCTAGAGACGTCGGGACTGGGAGCGCCGCCTCCTTCACTGACGCTGCGCTGCCAGAGGAAGGTAAATTTAAAAGAAAAAAAAAAGGAACGGGATCTTGGGGGGGAGAAGAGGGCGGGCAGTTCCTACATGGGAGCGGGAGGGCAGGGTAAGCATGCAGCGGCGGCGCCCCCCAGAGGATAGTGCCCCCCTGCGGCGCTTACCCCGCTTACCGCATCGGCACGGCCCTGCTTCTTATGGTTTTTGGTATCAAGTTCCAACATTTGGAACCCAGGTAGCTAAATCCTACTGTGTAGATAGTTTTGTAGATGGTGTTTTTGCAGTTGGGTAGATGTAGGAGTAGGTAGTTTCTGTTTTCTGGGCTGGCATTTCTTGAGGATAACTCAATCATGTTTAGCATATATTCGGGTTCCATTCCAAACAGTATCTTGAAGATTAGGGTGCTCACTTTTGAAAAATACTCTTGCCTTGACTGGTAGCCAAGGTAGTGTTTCAAGCAGTGGGGTTGCTCTTTCATATTTCGATTTCTTTGAAAATCAGTCTTGCTGCCGTGCTTTGAACTGTTTGCAGTGATTTTAGTGTGTTTTCCATACACCTACATATGCTGCATTGTAGTAGTCTAGTTGTGATGGTATCGATTGGACCAATATCCGGAAAGATTGTCTAGGGAAATAGTCTCTTATTCTTCTCAGTTTCCATAGTGTTCTGAAGCATTTTGATGTTACTGCTGATATTTGATCGTCCGGTGTTAAATGTTTGTCAAGAATGATTCCTAGTATTTTAAGTTGTGTTTCGATGTGGTATGTTTGTTGATTGATTGTGAATTTTTGGTAGGATGTGGGGTTGTGTGGGCTGGGTAGTACTAGGAATTTGGCTTTATCTCTGTTCAGTTTGAGTTTGAAAGTTGTTTTGGTGATGTCGTCTGCATATATAAATGGGTTGCAAATGTAAATTTATTATCCTATATAATAATTCTCACCCCCAACATTCTAATGTGCCTGGTACCGTGGCTCCCTCGGAGGTGGTCTGCTAGGCAGTTTAGAATGCACTGACGTCAGTGATGTCACTGACAGCTGATTCCAAGGCAAGGGGAGGAGTAGGGAAACACGCGGAGCGTGTTTCCCTACTCCTCCCCCTGCCTGGGAAACAGCTGTCAGTGCCCCCCCCCCCCCTGGGCGCAACACCCAAGCCCCTGCCCTGCAAAACTGCGAGCCAGGCAGGGGGAGGAGTAGGGAAACACGCTCCGCGTTTCCCTACTCCTCCCCATGCCTACCAATCAGCTCTCAGTGCCCCCCCTCGGCGCAACACACAAGCCCCTCCGCCCCGACGCAGCACCCAAGCCCCTACCCCCCTCGACGCATCACCCAAGACCCTCCCCCCAGCGTATCACCAAAGCCCCTACCCCGCCCCTCTCGGGCACATCAACTCCCTCGCTACCTGCAACCGCCAATACTAACGCTGACCGGCCACTGCTGCTTCTCCTGTGGAGCAGCAGCGGCCGGTACAAAAAGAAAAAAGCCAAAAAAAAGATTTTTAACCTGAAACGCGGCTCCGTAGACAGCCATCTGGCATTGGTTGTCGTCACTGCAGCCGCTCCTCCTCTCCCCTCCACGTCACTGCCCCTGCAGGAAGACCCCGGAGGAGCACAGCGACGTCAGAGGGGAGAGGAGGAGCGGCTGCAGAGATGACAGTCAATGCCAGATGGCTGTCTACGGAGCCGTGTTTCAGGTTTAAAATCTATTTTTGGCTTTTTTCTTTTTGTACCGGCCGCTGCTGCTCAACAGGAGACGCAGCAGCAGCCGGACAGCGTTAGTATTGGCGGCTGCGGGTGGCGAGGGGGTTGATGTGTCCGAGGGGGGGGGGTAGGGGTTTGGGTGATGCGCCGAGGGGGGAGGGGAGGGTCGCTGGACATGGGTGGCTGCAGGGGGGGCAGGGAAGAGGGAGGTGGGGAGGGGGTCCTGAGTCCAGATGGGTGGCTGCAGGGGAGGGCAGGGGAGACAGAAGGGACGCTGCAGGGGGGGCAGGGGGAGAGGAGGGTCATTGGACATGGGTGGCTGCAGGGGGGCAGGGGAGAGAGGTGGGTCGCTGGACATGGGTGGCTACAGAGGGGGCAAGGGGAAAGGAGAGGAGTCGTTGGACATGGGTGGCTACAGGGGGGCAGGGGAGAGGAGGGTCGCTGGACATGGGTAGCTGCAGGGGGAGAGGAGGGTTGCTAGACATGGGTGGCTGCAGGGGGCAGGGGAGAGGAGAGTTGCTGGACATGGGTGGCTGCAGGGGGAGAGGAGGGTTGCTGGACATGGGTGGCTGCAGGGGGGCAGGGGGAGAGGAGAGTTGCTGGACATGGGTGGCTGCAGGGGGAGAGGAGGGTTGCTGGACATGGGTGGCTGCAGGGGGGCAGGGGGAGAGGAGAGTTGCTGGACATGGGTGGCTGCAGGGGGAGAGGAGGGTTGGTGGGGAGGGGGTCCTGAGACCAGATGGGTGGCTGCAGGGGGGGCAGGGGAGACAGGAAGGACGCTGCGGGGGGGGGGGATTACCTTGCTAGCGCCCGTTTCATTGCCTACCGAAACGGGCCTTTTATACTGGTTAGCAATAACCTAACTGTAAAACAGAACAGAAACCACACATTAGCAGAACACCAAGGAACATTCATTTTCACTTTTAATGTATTTTCATGGGAACAAGAACAAAAACCAGTGAAAATCAGTGGGAAAAACTTGCTCATAATTTTTCTAGGCACATATGAGTTTATTTTGGTGGACAGAAGCCAAGACAACAACAAAAATATATATATTAAGGTGGAAGAAGTGATGTAGGGGGGACTGATTGGCTGCCTAAGTCTGGATTCTGCCCTTACCTGCCCTTCTTTGCAATAATTTGCAGTTGGCATGGACATTAAACTATTTTTGCATCTTGGTTTGAGCTCTATTGTGGCTCAGAATGGCAGTGAAACAAAAATTGACTGACGTTTGAGACCCCCCCCCCCCCCCCAACACTCTTCGCTGCGATTGACTGGGAAACAGGCTTGGCGCATAGGATTGCCAACAAACATTACATCCTTAGAGGCCCTTTTACTAAGCTGCACTAAAATGAGTTTACCGCACACTGAGGCCACTTTTAGTGCAGTAGTAAAAGGGCTGCAATTACAATTTTCCCCTTAATAGCCATGTGCTAATTTCCAAATTAGCACGTGAGCTCTTTACCGCCATCTATTTACTAGGCGGTAAGGGCTCTCGGGCTAAACCCGTGCTAATCAGCAGCATGTGGCGATTTACCGATTAGCGCAGGGCATGCCTACTCTCTGCCCCCAGTCAAGCCCCCAAGCTAAAAAAAATATTTTATCTATAGTGCCGTTGTATAAGTGTCTGGTGAGGCCCCATTTGGAGTACTGCGTGCAGTTCTGGAGACCGCACCTACGGAAAGATATAAACAGGAAGGAGTCGGTCCAGAGGGCAACTACAAAATTAGTAAGCGGTCTTGAACGCAAAAATTGTAGGGACAGGCTTATGAACCTCAACATGTATACGCTGGAAGAGAGGAGGGAGAGAGGAGACATGATAGAGACGTTTAAATATCTCAAGGGCATTTATGTACAGAAAAAGAGCCTTTTTCAAATGAAGAAGAGCTCTGGAATGAGGGGGCATACGACAAAGTTAAGAGGGAATAGGCTTAGGAGTAACCTAAGGAAGTATTATTTCACAGAAAGGGTGGTGGAGGCGTGGAATGGCCTCCCGGTGGAGGTTGTGGAGTCGAGAATTTAAAAAGGCATGTGATAAGCACATGGGATCGCTTAGGGACAGGAAGAATTAGGGGTTACAGAGGATGGGCAGACTGGATGGGCCATATGGCCTTTATCTGCCACCATGTTTCTATGTTTCCATATCAAAGAACGCATTGCTTTTAAGGTCTGCACCATGGTTCATAAAATTATATATGGCGAAGCCCCGGGATACATGACAGACCTCATAGACCTACCAACCAGAAACACAACAAGATCAGCACGAACTTACCTAAATCTCCACTACCCAAGTACTAAAGGACTCAAATACAAATCAACTTATGCACTTATGCATCCAGGTTTTCTTACTTAAGCACACAACTATGGAACGCTCTGCCAAAGATAATAAAAACAACGAACGACCACCTAAATTTCCGGAAAGAACTAAAAACAAACCTGTTCAAAAAGGCATACCCCACCGACCCAACATAAAAACCTAAGTTCCTGCAACACTGCAAAACCAAAGACTGTAATGGACATACCTTAACCCTCATCCCCCCTCCCTAACTTCCCCAATGTATCTACCAAACACAAACCTTCTTTTACCACAATAACAACTGTATTTGGTCATACTGCAACTGGCGAATGCCGTTGCGGTACCATGTAAGCCACATTGAGCCTGCAAATAGGTGGGAAAATGTGGGCTACAAATGAAACAAATAAAATATTTTATATTTTGTAGTGTGGGATTGGCACATGCCTAACCCCAGAACTACCACGGGATGCTTGAGTGTGTCCCGTGATAGTACCTTTTAGCATGTGATAATTACGCATTAGTGCTTACCACCGCTTAGTAAAAGGGCCCCTTAGAGGCATATTTTCAAAGCACTTTGGGAGGCTAAGTTCCATAGGTTTCTATGGAACTTTGGGAGGCTAAGTGCTTTGAAAATGAGCCTCTTAGTCTCCGAAAGTGGCGCAATCCCCTTAACTGACTCCAAACGTGATGAAGAGAAGTCAATCCAGGCAGACTTGAAAAAAGATTTGCTGAGCTGGTAACTGACTTTGGTCAGGGATGATCTCCTGGGCAAAACTGAGGATGAACTAAATACAAATTACGATTCGAATGCAGATCAGACAATCAACTCTATAATTCGAAAAAGGATCTGCTGCTGGTAAATGACAGAAACGACCTTGTACGGAGGTTGCCTTCGTACTAGCAGGAAAAAAGGCCTCAAAGAGCTTCCAGGTCATCAATAGATCTGCAGAAGCTACACCGGGTCTCAAGACCCTGCTTTCATCCTTGGCCAAAAACCTGCTTTACATTTTTGTTAATTTAATAATGTAAAGCAGATTTTTGGCCAAGGATGAAAGCAGGGTCTTGAGACCCGGTGTAGCTTCTGCAGATCTATTGATAACCTGGAAGCTCTTTGAGGCCTTTTTTCCTGCTAGTACGAAGGCAACCTCCGTACGAGGTCGTTTCTGTCATTTACCAGCAGCAGATCCTTTTTCGTACTACAAAACTGAGGATGTCCAACGTGAGTTCCAAAAGGAGGAGGTTTATTATTATTATTATTATTTATTACATTTGTATCCTGCGCTTTCCCACTCAAAGCAGGCTCAATGCGGCTTACATAGTAATGGGAAGAACAATATAACAATATAATATAACAACGATAACAGAGTAATAAAAGAGATAAGTAGGTAAAGATAGGTGATGTGGAAGGGAGGAAGGTGGGAGATTTAGTCTGGAGCAATGTCGTTGTCTTCTGGGTATGTGTTGGGTAGCAGGGGCGTATCTGCGTGGGGCCACAGGGGCCTGGGCCCCCGCAGATTTCGCCCTGGCCCCCCTCCCCGCCGTCAACCCTCCCCCGCTGCTTACTTTTGCTGGCGGGGGGCCCCAACCCCCGCCAGCCGAGGTCTGACCCGCAGTCTTCATATTTCGTCTTCCTCCGACTCCTCCGTGGCTATGCTGCAAGGAAGTAAAGCTGCAGTGCTGATTCGTTGAATCCAGTTCGGAGTCTGACGTCGCAGCACGTTGTACGCGCGTACAACGTGCTGCGACGTCAGACTCCGAACTGGATTCAACGAATCAGCACTGCAGCGTTACTTCCTTGCAGCATGGCCATGGAGGAAGACGAAATATGGAGACTGCGGGTCGGACCTCGGCTGGTGGGGGTTGGGGCCCCCCGCCAGCAAAAGTAAGCAGCGGGGGAGGGTTGACGGCAGGGAGGGGGGTGGAGAGAGGCAGCGGCGGCGGCGGGGGGGGAGGCAAAAATGTGCCCCCCCCTCTCTGGCTCTGGCCCCCCCTACCGCCAGATTCCAGATACGCCCCTATTGGGTAGATGGGCTCCTAAGATTAGTTTAGCAGCAGAACAATCAAATCAAATCTTATATACCGCTAAAATCCCCTTTTCAGGGTTCAGTGCGGTTTACAGCCTAAGTGGACTTAACATCGATTAGAGTATATGAAAGTAATATGGGTACATCATGAATAGTCTTGTAGGCGGTAAAGAATAAAAAAAAAAAAGTAGCAATGGTTTGTTTTTGGGAAGAGAAAAGTTTTTTTAACCTCTTCTGGAAGCTAAAGTAGCTATTATCTGACCTAATAGCAATAGGGAAAGAATTCCATAGTGAGACTTCTAATATAGGGAAGAGAGAGCTCAAAATCTCCTGAGAGTGAATTCCTTTGTAAAAGAGACAATCATGGAGCTGAATGGGCAGGTGGAGAAGGTCCAGGGGACCTATGAACAGTTGCTCATCATGAAATGAAAGTGAATTTAAGGGCCCAATAGTCAGCCAGTGGTGATCAGCATTTTGCTGACTGCTGCCAGCATTATACCAGGAAAATCAAGGCTGGGCCTTGTCTGGCCTCCGACATTGAATTTCCAGATATACGGAAATGATATAAGTGATATTCAAACTTAATGGCACTGAAGAACTGGATAAAAATAGGACTGATTTTTATGTGTTCCATTTATTTTATTTATTTATTAGGATTTATTTACCGCCTTTTTGAAGGAATTCACTCAAGGCGGTGTACAGTAAGAATAGATCAAGCATGAGCAATAGGCAATTGCAGCAGTAAAAATATTCAAATAACAATAAAAAGTATGGCATAGTATACTACTTACAATGTCAACACAATACGCAACAGAACATTTTAATTGATAGTGAAAGGTAAAGCAAAGATGGAACATATAGATAGGTAAGAGAATAAGAAGAGTTAGAAAGTAAGTTGATTAAAGAAAGTTGCACATGAGGTAGAAATGGTTTAATATTATCTCAGCTAGGGTAGGAGTGGATAAACATGTCCTGCTGCAGTATCTTAGCTGGTTAAGTGCTGAATATCGGCACTTAACTGGCTAAGTGCCAACTCCACCTCTGGAACGTCCCCAAAATAGCAGGTTTTGGCTAGGGTGCTAACTGCAGACAAGTTTGGTGGGGTCCCACTGACGTAAGATTTCAAATGAACCACCACTACTACCGTGGGCTGGCATCTGCCCCTCTCTCTGAACCCCTTCCCACTGTGTTCCGGCATCTCCCCTTTCTGTAATCCCCCCCCCCCCCCCCCCAATATTGTACCTTAAATGGTATCTCTCCCTGAGTCTACAGCTTGCTGGTGGCAGCAGCAAGTCACCTGAGCTGCCAGGGGCTGCACTCACCCCTGTGGAAACAAGAACTTATGTCAGAGAAGGTGGGATACCACAGAGGGGAGGTTACCAGACCAGCCCCTGGCAGCGCAAGTGAATCATTGGTTCTGCCAGTGAGCTCTAAAGTGAGAGACATTGTTTAAGGTATAATGTGGAGGGAGGGTGTCAGAGAAAGGGGAAGATGCCAGACTGCCAGGGTCAGAGGGTCAGAGAGAGGGACAGACACTGGACCATGGGTGGGAGGGGTTGAGGTGTAGCCAGACAGCCTGAGCCCAAAGTGGGTGGGTACAACATTTGCTCTCTGCCCCAGCCCCCTTCCTCTCACCACCCCTCCTCCAGCACCTCCCAACTCAAAATATACTTTAGCTCATGAATATCCACAAGCTCTGTCTGCTGAACACTTCCTCCGAAGATGACCAGAACTGACTTGTACCAAGCTTGGCGGGTATCAACAGCAACCCCGAGCCACCGATGCTGGCATTCAACACATGCTTAGTTATTGGTTGTTCAAGGATGTTGCCACCATCTACCAAGCTTAGTAGAAGGGAGGTTTGGCTGCCTTCTGAGGACCTCAGCTGATGGGGCTTGGGGATCCCCACCAGCTACAGCAAGGGTCAGGACTGGTGTTAGACATGCTAGGGCCCAAGGCAGAAAATAAAGAAGGCCTCTCCTCCCTGCCTCCCCACCTGCCATTACAATCACACCGACAGACCCTCACCAAATATAGAACAAGGGATTACTAATTATAAATAAAAAAATATGTAGACAAAAATTGAACTTGGAACCTCAACATGTCCTGCGACAGTGGAGAAATAAAAGCAGAAATGTATTTCCTTTTCTACTGAACACAATAAAATGGCATCCACTATGTACTTTTCCCAAGTTAACATATTTCAGTTAATAAATTGAAAATAAAATGCCATTTCTATCTCTGTTGTCTTGTCATTTTATTTCTCTATCATGTTGGTTCCAGTTTCTCTTTTCCACTTTCCCTCTTTCTGCTAATTCTCCTTCAAACAGCTCCTGTCCATTTGTCTTTTCTCCTCTTTTGTTCCTTTCCCTCTCTACACTTGCCTCTGATGTATTAATCTTTCCATTTTAGCTTTTTCCTCTCTTTTTTCTCTTCTGCTCTCTGTCCACTCAGATTTCACCCTCATTCAACTCTTTTCTTTCTTTTTACTTTTCAGATACCTATCAGATTTCCATCTCCTTCTTTCACCCACTAACTCTACTATTCCCTATCTCACTCCTTCCATTCCCTTCCATCTTCAATCTACTCCTCATTATCACTGTCCTCCTCTTGTTCATTTCCTTGCCACCCCCCCTTGGCCTCTCCCACATGGTTCCAACATTCCCTGTGTCTCCCTCCACCCTTCTAGCCCAACATCTGTTCCCTCTTTCTCTTCTCCCCACTCTCCACCCCCTCCCAGTATCTTCCTGTTCCTTCTCACTTTCCTCTTGCCCCCTCCCCTAGGGGCCAGCATTTCTCCCTCTCTCTTCCCTCCCACTTATAGTCCAGCATCTCTCCCTCATTCCCTTCTGTCCATGGATCCAACATCTCCCTCCTCCTTACCCCCTGCTGTGCAACATCTCTCCTTCCTTCTCCTCCACCCTCATGTCCAACATCGTTTCCTCTTTTTCTTCTTCCCTCTCTCCCATTGTCCACTATCTATCTGTCTCTGTCTCTCTCTCCCCTCTGCGGCACCTCTCCATCTCTCCACAACCATGCCCAACATTTCTCCCTCATCCCTCTCTCCCCTGTGCAGCATCTCTCCCTCCCTCCCAGATCCAACATTTCTTCCTCTCTTGTCCTTCACCCCTCCTGTGCAGCATTTCTCCTTCCCTTCCCACACCACCCCATCCATCCAACAATTATCCCTCTCTCTCCCCCCACCTTGCATCATCTCTTCCTCTCTCCACCCTGATGCCCAACAATTATCCCTCTCTTCTACCCGCACCATGCAGCATCTCTCCTTCTCTTCCTCCCCTCCACTCCCATGCCCAACAATTTTTCCTCTCACCACCCCCCCCCCCCGTGCAGCATCTTTCCTTTTTTCCCTCCTCTCCACCCCCATGCTGAACAATTTTCCCTCTCTCCTACCTCCCCCCCCTTGTGCAGCATCTTTGAAAGGGTCACCGGCAGTATGTAAGAATCGTTACCGCTGCTTCTGACTGGAAGGCTTCCCTCTGCCACGTTCCTCCCAGGAAATTGCATCAGAGTTGGGGGGGGGGGGGGACACAGCAGAGGGAAGTCTTCCAGGTCAGCCAGCAGTAGCGGCAGTGATTCTTACACACTGCCAGCAACCCTTTAAACAAGCACTGAGGAAGATTAAAAAACAGCGGCAGGAGCCTAGCTTGCTCCCTATTGCCAAGGATGCACCCCTGGTGGTTGGGCCTAAGCCCAAACTGAGTGTGACTACACTCCTGGTTGAGAGAGGGGTGACATGTTGGACCCAGCAGCGGAGGGGTGGGGAACAGAGGTGCTGACTCAGTTAAGTGCAGGACCCTGTGAGGTCATCCCTGCTTAAGGCCAGCCCTGCTGTCAGGCCCAGATGCTTAAAAGTCACTGTTAAATACCGTGTGCATCTCTATTCGCCGTTGAGCTTATGATTTTGAAACAGTGATCGATCTCAAAAGAAATGGAATGCAAATCTGCCTAACACGTGTGTAGAACAGCATCACAGTAAGCGTTGATGTTACTACTACTACTACTACTACTACTTAGCATTTCTATAGCGCTACAAGGCGTACGCAGCGCTGCACAAACATAGAAGAAAGACAGTCCCTGCTCAAAGAGCTTACAATCTAATAGACAAAAAAAATAAATAAAGTAAGCAAATCAAATCAATTAATGTGAACGGGAAGGAAGAGAGGAGGGTAGGTGGAGGCGAGTGGTTACAAGTGGTTACGAGTCAAAAGCAATGTTAAAGAGGTGGGCTTTCAGTCTAGATTTAAAGGTGGCCAAGGATGGGGCAAGACGTAGGGGCTCAGGAAGTTTATTCCAGGCGTAGGGTGCAGCGAGACAGAAGGCGCGAAGTCTGGAGTTGGCAGTAGTGGAGAAGGGAACAGATAAGAAGGATTTATCCATGGAGTGGAGTGCACGGGAAGGGGTGTAGGGAAGGACGAGTGTGGAGAGATACTGGGGAGAGCAGAGTGAGTACATTTATAGGTTAGTAGAAGAAGTTTGAACAGGATGCGAAAACGGATAGGGAGCCAGTGAAGGGTCTTGAGGAGAGGGGTAGTATGAGTAAAGCGACCCTGGCAGAAGATGAGATGGGCAGCAGAGTTTTGAACCGACTGGAGAGGGGAGAGGTGACTAAGTGGGAGGCCAGCAAGAAGCAGATTGCAGTAGTCTAAACGAGAGGTGACAAGGGTGTGGATGAGGGTTTTGGTAGAGTGCTCGGAAAGAAAGGGGCGGATTTTACGGATGTTGTAAAGAAAGAAACGACAGGTCTTGGCGATCTGCTGGATATGAGCAGAGAAGGAGAGAGAAGAGTCAAAGATGTTGATGTTGATGTTGATGTTATACGCATGCCCAGGAGAAAAAGATGACAACTGCGACCTAGTCGTGCATTTACAATCTGCACAATCTTCAGTTTCATTTAGGCAAGTTAAACCGCAGAGAGCAGTGTATCACACTTTTTAGTAAGCACAGGCTAAGATTTCCTTTGAAGTCTCTGTTTCTCCCCTTCCTCTGCCTCACTGCAGAATTGCACCTTAACCACCATGACCACTAGCAACTGGTTTTAGGGCAGCTACATTTAATTGTTGCTTTTGTATCCCACATTTTCCCACCTTTTTGCAGGCTCAATGTGGCTTACATGGTACAGTAATCGGTGTTAACCGATTTCGGTATGAACAAATACATGTCACTAAAAGCTCTGCAATTTTGTAATATAAATTTACTGTATCAAAATAGTGAAGCCTACTACAAAACTCACCATTTTGACAATACATAGCACCAAACAGAATAACCATGGTTGGGGTTACCATGTTTGCTGTGACAAAAAAAAGAGGACACAAAATATAATTCAGCCACTCCCCCTGTCACACCCCACCCCACCCTCTGTCACACCCCTGCACCAGTGTCACCTTGACCTCCCCTCAAGAAAGCCAGATTCCCTCTCCCCCCATGTATGTCCCCTCCCCAATCTTTTTTTCAAGCCTCCCTTCCTCTGCGGAAGTCTCGCAAGGTCGCCGCTTGAACCTTTGAGGTCTGCAGCAGCGCCGGGCAGGAAAGAGAGGGCTCTTTCCTGCCCCAAAGAGGCCACTAGACCACCAAGGCATGACGACACCTTTAGGCCCGCCCGCAAACTCAGAAAAACGAGCAGACTGGCAAAACAAAAGAGGACAAGTCCAGATAAAACCGGACATGTGGTAACCCTAACCATGGTGCAATCAGTATGTCGCTCGCCTACTGTGCCCCAGGGGTGTACCCATGACTCAGTTTCGGAGGGGGGGGGGGAAGCCTGAGCCCAAAGTAGGGGAGCACATTTTGTCCTGTCTCCCTGCCGCTCTCCACAACCCCCCCACATACCCCACTCCCTATCACTTGGATAGGGAGTGGCTGAAAAAGGAGAAGGTGGGAAGGTGAGAGACAGAGGGGGCAATGGGAGATTTGGAGAAGGGGTGAGGTGGGAGGGAGATGGAAAGCCGGTAGGTGAGTGCAAGGTGAAAAGGAGGAGACACGAGGGTGAAAATGGGAAAATTAGGCTAAAATAGATATGAGTGAATAGAGAGGCAGAGAAGAGAAAATGGAGATAAAGAGATAAAGCAATGTCCAAGACAAGCAGAGAAGGAACGCAAGAATAAGGGAAGAGAGAAGAAATGGAAAACAGACCCTAAAAAAGAAGACTGCTAAGAACAGTGGAAAAGACAGAATGGGATCACCTCAAAAAATAAAAATAAAATAGCCAGGCAACAATGGTAGAAAACATTATTTTCCATTTTTAGGGGCTGAACTATGTTATCTTGGAATTCGTGCACATCTTTTTTTTTTTTTTTTGTAATGTTACCATATAACGACTAATAGGAGCAAGCTCTTACTCTACTATTTTGATAACTGCAGTGTTATAGAGGAAAAGACTTCAGACTCTCGGTCACAGCTACTACTACTACTACTTAACATTTCTAAAGCGCTACTAGGGTTACGCAGCGCTGTACAATTTAACATGGAAGGACAGTCCCTGCTCGAAGAGCTTACAATCTAAAAGACAAATGTACAGTTAATCTGAAAGGTCAGACAGACTGGGGCAACCTATATGTTCGAAAGGTTAGGTTCCGAATGCAGCATTGAAGAGGTGAGCTTTAAGCAAGGATTTGAAGATGGGTAGGGAGGGGGCTTGGCGTAGGGATTCAGGAAGATTGTTCCAGGCATAAGGTGAGGCAAGGCAAAATGGGCGGAGCCTGGAGTTGGCAGTGGTGGAGAAGGGTACTGAGAGGAGGGATTTGTCGTGTGAGCGGAGGTTGCGGGCAGGAACGTAGGGGGAGATGAGGGTAGAGAGGTATTGAGGAGCAGCAGACCGGGTGCACTTGTAAGTAAGGAGGAGAAGCTTGAATTGGATGCGGTATCTAGTTCTAAGCTGATAGTGCTTAGAACTAAATAGCTGACCGCTCGGCTCTGCGTGTCTGGAAATCAGTCCAAGCTGGGGAGAATCCTCATTAGTCAAAAAAAAACCTCTTACGCACCGACTATACAGTTCTATATATATGCGCGTTGTGCGACGACACTAAAAGTACTTGGCTGTGGTTTTGTGCTGGGGCAGATATACTTGTCCACGCCTGACGGCGAGCTCCCGCTTCGCTCTTTGCTTCTTAAGGAGCCGGACCAAACATCCCTTCTCAGCACCTACGACAGTACAACAAAATATATTTGAATCAGTTGGATAGAGGAGAGTAATAGGAAAACTCACATACTCGGGAAACGAAGGAGCACCCTCCAAAACCACCAGCTTTCTCCATTGTAATTACTAACGCTGGGCGGGAAGTACAAGAGCAAGTACAAAGGAAATTGTTTTTGTAATGTTAACAAAGTACAGGAAGAAATGCATTTCACTATCTCATTTTACAGTATTAAACTTCTCAAGTCAAGTTTTTAGGGGTTTTCTGTTAGTTTTTGTTTGCATTTTTCTGTTTCTAATTTGTAGTTCCTTATTTTATATTAGGAGAAGGGATTTCCATGTTTCATGTGTGTAACGGGAATGGATGCAGCTGCTTTTAGATCATAGGAAAAAACTTCTAATTTTGTTAGCAAAGTGTTCATTCCTACTACTACTACTATTTATCACTTCTATAGCGCTACAAGGCATACGCAAGCACTGTACACCATACATGAAAAGACAGTCCCTGCTCAAAGAGCTCACAATCTAAATAGGACAGGCAGACAGACAGAACAACTAAGAGGTAAGGGAATTAAAGGTGGGGATAAAAGGGTACAGGGCAAGTGAGTAGCGATTAGGAGTCAAAAGCAGCATTAAAGAGGTGGGCTTTTAGCCTGGATGTGAAAACGGCCAAAGATGGGGCTAGACGTACAGGCTCGGGAAGTCTATTCCAGGCGTGAGGTGCAGCGAGATAAAACGAACGAAGTCTGGAATTAGCAGTAGAGGAGAAGGGGACAGACAAGAGAGATTTATCCACAGAACGGAGTACCCGAGTGGGGGCATAGGGAGATACAAGAGTGGAGAGGTACTGGGGAGTGGTAGAGTGAACGCACTTATACGTCAGTAAGAGAAGTTTGAATTGAATGCGGATAGGGAGCCAGTGAAGTGACTTGAGGAGAGGTTTTTTTTTTTAACCTTCCCCTCAGCTGCCCCTCTCTCTAAACCCCTCATCCCTCTCTGATGTACTAAGTCCAGAGGCATCCCCAGCAACTCATTTTCACCCTGCAGGCTGCTGACATCACTTCCTGTTTCTTCAGTGGCAGAGGGAAGCAGTGTTGCCAGGTGGGCGGTTTTACCGCCCAATTGGGCGGTTTTCCGCGACCCGCCGCGGGAAATTTTTGCCCGCGGCGGGTTGCGGTTTTTTGGGCTGTTTTTGGCCTTCAGTGCGGTTTTTTTCGGCCGCGGGGGGGCGGGGTTAGTGACGTTTTTGGGTGGGGTTAATGACGTTTTGGGCGGGGTTAGTGACGTGGGAGGCGGGGCCGATGACGTAGGAGGCGGGGCCGATGACGTGGGAGGCGGGGCCGATGACGGGGAGGCGGGGGCCGGTGACGTGGGAGGCGGGGCCGATGACGGGGGGGCGGGGCGGTGCGTGGAGGCGG